>NC_081173.1:729549-1029549 GCF_012432095.1 Onychostoma macrolepis
CGTCTGCAGAATACAGTAATGATCACGTGACTGTGAGCAGCCTGCTTCGTGTTTAACATGCCTGGTGTTAGTCTCTTTTAAAGAGATGGAGCGATCTGTGCATTCATCCGTGTGCGCTGCCTACAGTAAAAACGTCCTGTTTATGAGCTGAATTGTGCCAAAGATTGTCCTATTTATAAGCTAAAATTAAAAACAACCCTGCAAAGTTCTCTTGAATTTCTCTGAGCTTCTAATATTGTCTTTGACACACTCATGAGACGTGACATTATAAAGCAGACGAAGTGCAGGTGTCTCACCGGCGAGGCTGCTCTCCAGGTTCTTCCATGGTGACGTGGGGTCATCAGGGTCCAGCGTGAGGACAAGATCACTGTCCAGCTGTCACACAGACACACAGACACACTCCTGAGCATCATCACTTCACCAGCAAACAAACACTACATTAGACGACTTATGCAGATTAATCACGATTAATCCCACCTAACATTAATTTGAAGATTGAATGTGAAATTATTGCAATATAAAAGTATATTTAAAAATGTTAATGTACAAACAACATATTTTTCATATTTGTTTAATGGCATCTTTTTTATGACTGAAGGCCAGCATCACTGATACCAATAATACTGATTTCCCTATAAAAAAAAAAAATGCCCCCCTAATATTTAACCACTGACTATAGCCATTCAACGTTACATTATAATTAAGAGCTATCAATTTTAACATTTATTAGACTTAAAAAATAACTTTTAATTTAAGTGAACTTCAAACGATCTTTAACCCATTATAATAAATGTCATATTTAGCTAGGCCTGTCCCCCTCTGCAGAAATATACAGAATTTTATCAAACACTAAATTCTAAACTAGATGAATCCATAAAGCTATAAAAGTTATTGATTTCGTAGTTTTTCTTTTATTCTTGATGAACAGACATCGCAGCAGCTGGTTATTAGGTTATTTCTTTAAGAGCTGCCGCTACTGAACGTGACGCGGATCTGACACGCATCGTATTTTCTCTCAACTCTACCTTTTCTGACCCGTTTCAGTCTCTTCTAATGAGCTGACGAGTTGAATCGGGTGTTAGATGAGGAGACAGTGCTGGGCTGCTCCAGGACAGTTTGGAAAACCATTTCAGAGACATGTTCTTAATGCAACTCATATATGTGACCCTGGACCATAAAACCAGTCTTAAGTGTCAATTTTACTGAGATTTTACTGAGATGCAGAGATGCATCACCTGAAAGCTGAATAAATAATCTTTCCATTGATGTATGGTTTGTTGGACAATATTTGTCTGAGATACAACTATTTGAAAATCTGGAATATTGAGAAAATCACCTTTAAAGTTGTTCAAATGAAGTTCTTAGCAATGCATATTACTAATCAAAAATGAAGTTTTGATATATTTACAGTAAGAAATTTACAAAATATCTTCATGAAACATGATCTTTACTTAAAATCCTAATGATTTTTGGCATAAAAGAAAAATTCATAATTTTGACCCATACAATGTATTTTTGGGTATTGCTGCAAATATACCCCAGCGACTTAAGACTGGTTTTGTGCTCCAGGGTCACATATAACATATTACATGCACGCACAGTTTTAAAGCAGCTGTAATCGCCTTTTTGGTAACTTCATGCCTTAACTGACCACGACATTGCATTGAGTGAGGAATAAAGGTCATTGCACACCGAGTCTTTTCCTATCAAAACGCTTGTTACGGATGCAAAATCACAGAAAATCGAACCTGATCCGAATTTTTTTTTTTTTTAATGACGGACGAAAGTTTCGGAGGCAGTGTTTTTTTTTACGTGCAAAAAATTTGGACGGAAATTTCGGACTCGGTGTGCAATGATCTTCAGGCTTTCAGCTTCTCTGTATCCCTCTGTGAGAACAGATCAGGACATGTGAGGACAAACACTCGCAGCATAGTGATGGGTAATAACTGATAGCACAGCCGCTGACAGCCGGACTACTTCAAACCCAGACGTCACACACTTATTCACAGCAGTGTGTGTGTGTGTGTGTGTGTGTGTGTGTGTGTGTGTGTGTGTGGGGAGTTAGGAACGTACCGATGTGTCATATTTCAGTTCTCCGGTGAAATCCTCCTCCATATCCTCACACTGATACAGACAGGCATCTGACAGACACAGACATATTATGTAAATATAATAAGAAGGAAACATGATGCTTTGAGAGCCAGAGGGGGTCAACTCTTTGAAATGGATAATCAGGATAAATAGTAGTTATTGTTTTCTGGGAAACATCTCACAAGTATTTTATGTAGCTTCTGAAGGGCACAGCCACATGGGAAAAATATAATCTTTAAACAAAATTTGAAAAATGTACACATCCTTTTCAAAAGTTTACACCCCCTGCTCTTAACGCACTGAGCATGAACATTTGTGCATTTTTGTAGTAGCTGCGTTCGAGTCCCTCAGCTGTCCAGCGGATCTCAAAATCATAGTCACAGCTGGAAAGGGACTGAATAAACAGAAGATGCTGGAGGAGCCAGACAAACAAGAAACTCACAAACTACTCTCACAAAACCTAAAAACAGTGACTGATCACGGACTCACAGTATTCAAGGCTATGTAAACACTTAGTGAATTCTGCTGTTTGTTTTGTAGACAGCATGTGAGCAGCTGTTAGGTGAAATATTTTGAGATTATGTAACAGGCCAAGCTCTGCTCATCTCCACACAGTCCTGACCCAGACCTCCAGCTCCCTGTCCTCTCAATGCCGTCCGAGCGGAGACGAGATCGAGATGCATGCAACTGAAGATCTCAGGCCTCCAGGTGCTGCTGCTTCTGGACGGTTCCCAGGGACAGGGTTCAGAGAGAAAGCCATCAGGGAAATGACACTTTACACATGTTTACATTTGATATGCTGCTTTACTAACACTCTTCTATACAGTTAAGAACTCGTAAAAGGGGAACTTAAGTGAGCATCCACTTAGAACACCCTAACAACCACTTAGCAACCACACAGCACACCTAATCAAACCACATAGCAACGCCTTGGCAACCGCCCACAAACCCTAGCAGCACTTCTCCAGCAGCATCCAGCTACAGCTACTAATGTAATGCACACATCCATATAGTGAGGAAGCATCAGGAAACGGATTCATATGTTTTCACATAATTACATTTGATTGTAGTTACAAAAATGTTTCCTTTCTTATATTACTTATCACCAACTGTTTATTGGTAACGTCTTAAACGTTTCTTTTTTATGTTTTTGAAATCAACATATAAAAGGGGAGATTGTATTTCTAGTCAAACTGAGACAGCTGCTGAGGAGAGACGCGCATACACTAACACTAGCCGGATCCGGAGTGACTCCGGAGTCTCTTCCTCGGATGCACAGCGGAACTCTCCTCACGCGGACTATAGAGCGTCCACCGATCCGTTAACGGTAGCGTTACTCACCCCAGTCCGCGCTGGTCAGCAGGTTATCGGCGCAGAAGCGGCTGTCCAGCTCAGACAGCAGCAGCTCCGCGGTCATCATCACTCTCTCTCTCTCTCTCTCAGCGGGAAGTCACACAGGAGGCGGGGCCGATTCTACCTCGAGCGGCGCGCGGTCACGTCCATCGGTTAGTGAAGTACCGAGACCGTGAAGCAGATCACTGAACCTGGCCGATCGCTTTTGTTTAACGGTTTAACTCGCCATTCCGCACCGACTGACATACACAGACAAGGAAACTCATTTCCTTAACGAGCCCCGCCTCTTTTTGTTCAGATCAGCCAATGGGAACATAGAACAGAAGATTGACAGGTCGGTTGGCCGCTCGAAACCCAGAACGCATGCTATTGGATGACCGATGAGCCAATGGTGTGGTTTTCTCGCAGGAAGGCGGGCTGTTCTGCTGCAGAAACCAGTAAAAACACGCTTTGGCGATTGACGGTATTATTGACCAATGAAGTTATGCAAAATATGGACCATCTACACTGCGCCTTTGTACCTGCGTTATTGTTTTCGTGCCTAATTTCTACTTTTGCACAAAGTGTGGTTCCGTCATTTACATTAGAAATGACTATGAGTTCTGCAGCTGTTAGTTTAATATAAAGATGTTTGTGGAAAGTTCTTGAATCTGTAGCTCTTACACAACTCCGCTCGATTGTCACGTGGAGTCGAGCATGAGAGCAGCGAGCCGGAGAACTCTGATGTCACATCCGCTTCCCACAAAACTGCGTTCAGGGGACCCAGAAAGGATTTGAAAACCCACTTCCTAAAGACGCTTGCATGTCACTGCAGATCATTTTGGTAGTTTATGTCACGAGAACAATTTGGAAGATTAGGAATGGTACTGCACCAGAAACCTGCGCTGTGGCAGTGATGGGGGAAATATATCCGTGCTGTCGAACGATTAACCGCGATTAATCGCTTCCAAAATAAAAGTTTTTGTTCACATAACATATGTATGTGTGCTGTGTATATTTATTATGTATATATAAATACACACACATGTACGGAGCCCTTTACAGGACATTGTGGTGGGAAAAATTCACGAGAAATTTCTCGAGAAACCATTTGAGTTCGGACAAACTCTTCCTGTTTACTTTGCAGCTTGCAGTGGTTACAGCTCGTGTCACAATGGAGCGGTTCATAGAGTTTTTATTTTGAACTTTGACTCAAGTATAAAGAAATACAGTCAGTCAGTGGTTAGTTCGAGGCACGGTTTTGGGACATTCTAAAACGCTTTAATGTGGCTTAATGTATTAAAACAGTGACATTAGGACCAAATTCGATAATAATAAATACTAATAAAATTGTTAGGTTTATATTAATAACCTTATTAATAATATTACTATTAATAAAGGAGAATAGCCCAGAATATGAATGGTTTTGCGAGGGAACGCAAAGTTTCTCGAGAGAACGCAAAACATTTGAAAAAAATTTTTTCCTCCCACCCCGACTTTTTCCCACCACAATGTCCTGTAAAGGGCTCCGTACACATGCATGTGTATATTTAAGAAAAATATGTTATGTTTATATATTAAATATATTTATATGTAATATGAATTATATGAATATAAATATATACATGTAAATACATGTCAATATTTTCAAAATATATACTGTATGTGTTTCTATTTATATATACATAATAAATATGTACACACACATATATTATGTGAACAAAAACCTTTATTTTGGATGTGATTAATCGCGATTAATCATTTGACAGCACTTATATATATATATATATATATATATAAGTGCTGTCAAATGATTAAAAACTTTTGCAAGGCACTGTATATAGCCTATATACAGTTCCTTGCGAAAGTATTCATACCGCTTAATTTTTTTCATGTTTTATGTTGCTGCCTTATGTTAAACTGCTTTAAATTACTTTTTTTCCACATCAATCTACACTCCATACACCATATTGACAAAGAAAAAACTGAATTCTCATAACCTCTGAAATTCATTAAAAATAAAAAGTACACTACATAAGTATTCATACCCTTAACTAAATATTTAGCTGAAGCATCTTTACAGCCTCAAGTCTTTTTTGTTTGATGCGACAAGCTTTGCTCACCATCATTTGGCAATCATCTGCCATTCTTCACATCACTTCTTCACCTCACAAGCTCTGGCAGGTTGGATGGGGTCAGATGCACATTTTCAGGTTTCTCCAGAAATATTTGATTGGGTTCAATCGCAGGCTGTGGTTGGGCCACTCAAGGACATTCACAGAGTTTTCTATAAGCCACTCTTGCTGTGTTTTTAGGTTCATTGTCTTGTTGGAAGGTGGGCCTTCTGCTCAGTCTGAGGTTCTGAATGCTTCCGGACTGGGTTTTCATTAAGGCGATCTCTATATTTTGGAGCACTGAGCTTTTCTTCTACTCTGACGAGTCCTTCAGTCCCTGCCGCTGAAAAACAGCCCCACAGCATGAGGCTGATACCAGCACACTTTACTGCTGGGATGGTACTCTATAGGTGATGAGCAGAGCTGGTTTCCTTCAAACATGATGCATGGAATTGAGGTTCATCAGACCAGATAATCTTGTTTCTCACAGTCTGAGGGTCCTTTAGGTGCTTTTTTGCAAATTTCAAGTGTGTTTTCATGTGTCTTCACTGAGGAGAGGATTGAGTCTGGCCACACCGCCATAAAGCCCAGATCGGTGGAGTGTTGCAGTGATGTTTGTCCTTCTGTAGGTTTCTCCCATCTCCATTATGATCAAGTAGAGTGACCATCAGGTTCTTGGTCACCAGTCTGGACAAGGCCCTTCTCCATCAGTTGGTCAGTTTGTCCAGGAGGTCAGCTCTAGGAAGAGTCCTGGTCGTTTCAAACTTCTTCCATTAAAGGTAACAGAGACTACATGCTTCTGTGACCCTTCAATGAAGCAGAATCATTTTCTGAACTCTTCTCCAGATGTGTGGCTTGACGCAAACCTGTTTCTGATTTGAGGGCTTTATTTTTGCTCTGATATGCATTATCAGCTGTTAAACCTTTTATGTGTGCCTTTCCAAATCATACCCATTCAATTGAATTTGCCACAGGTTAACTTCACTGGAAGTACAGTAACAACTACAAACAATATGAATGCTCCTGAGCTAAATTGCAGCTGTCCCGGATAAGGGTATGAATACTTATGCAATGGAATCAGTTAAGTTTTTTATTTGTAATAAATTTGTTTTTTTACTTTATCATTATGTTGTACGGAGTGTAGATCGATGTGGGAAAAAAAGTAATTTAAAGCAGTAACATAAAATGTGGAAGAAAAGAAAAAAACTGAAGGGATATAAATACTTTCGCAAGGCACTATATATATATATATAGTTTGGATTTTGCCCTAACATTTCAAACTCAACATATGTCTGCTGGCTCACTCACATGTTCTCTAAGCAGGTGCCTCTTGAGTAAATACTTGCTTCTAAACAGCCTGTGGCACTTAAGAAACTCGGTGGAAGTAATGCCCAATTTACCAGTGTACAAGGTGAAACCTGAGCAGGTAGAGAGGGAATAAAGCCAATCAGCACATAAGACCAGTCTCCCCAGGTTCTTGAAACACAAGGTCATCAGGTGTTTTTCACCCAGTTTTATAAATAGTGAATTTGGACATACTACTCATTCCATGTATTGCTAAAATAAATAAAACATGCTTTTTTATTTCAAGTTAATAATAGAAGAGCTGTGTTTAAGTCGTACTGTATGCAGCAGTGACTGGAATTTGTAACCGTTTTACTGAAAATGAACTAATCTCATTTAATTCATTTTCAGTTAAAATGTTATATTTTCAATGTCTAAATTTAACAACAACATCCTCAAATGCAATCCTCAATCATATTCTGAATTAGTCAATTTGGGCAACCATGGTAACGCTGTCTATAAGTTAATAAATTATGTTCAGTCACCGGTTGTTCATGTTCATCTTCTTCTCTTCCTTAACATGTATCAAACATATCATAACTGTGCATCATCTGTGCATATCTGGCTTACATGAACTTGAGCATCACTAAGCAACACCTGACAGTGTGCTCCAGCTGCAATCAAGCCTCTGAGTCTGAGGGAATAACGAAGACTCAACAAACAATAATAATGTTGCAACACTTGCCTGGCTTAACCAAGCCCAGCGTAAAAGGAAAATGCCACCAAGCAACAAAGAAGCACAAGAAAAGAAAATTAGGAGTTTCAGTGCCAAGTGGCTTGTGTATGACTCAACAAATAATGTCACAAATAATGTTATGTGTTTTCAGATTCAGACTGTTTGTAATCAAAAGTTAGCCAATGTAAGCTCCAAAATACTGGCAAAATACTTGTTTATCTGTGTTTTTTTTTTTTTTTTGTATGAATTTACATGTAGCTATCTTAAACATATTAACTTCCGTTGGTCAGTTCAGAGTTGGGAATTGAAAATCGATTCCAATTCTGGAATTGTATGTTATAAAATCATAAATTTGACTTCACTTATTGCTTCCATGTGTGCTCATTTTCATTCAGACCAGCTTTTTTTCACACGCCATCTGTGAGGATCCGACCTGCAGAATCTTGCTATTTTATGTTATGTAACGTCAGTTCTGATGGACCGCAGAAAATGCTCTGAAGTGTGGCTAAACTTTGCGAAGTCAGAAGCTAAAAAAGCCAAGTGTAATATGTGTGGCAAGCTAATTTTCTGCAAAAGAGATGTCACCAGAGATGTCAAAATGTTTTGCAAAAAGAGACTTTTGAATATGAATATGTTTGATATCTACACATTGGAAATCAAAGTGGGATTCGATATGAATCGGAATCGATAGGCAGAGTCAGAAGTGCAGCTGGAATCAATCAAATTCAAATTATACCAAACCCTAATTAACTGTTACTTGTGTCATTTTAGGCTTGACAGTCATGAAAAGCTCTTCATGCACAGCATACTGCAGGAAGAGAGAAGAATGTTAGTGGAGAGTGTTTCCACTCCAAAATTCACCCGAGTGATGACAGATGGATTGAAGAAGAGATGTGTACCTGAGGACTTCAAATCCTGGGCAGGTCAGGGTTAAATTTGCTGGTGTTCAGGTAGTCTCTGGCCAAACACCATAAACTTTACTGAAGAACTGAGTAGAATTATGTGAAGGGAGTAGTGAAGACAAACTTGTGGCCATATAGACAGATGGAGCTGCAGCGATGGAGGAGCAGTGTGTTTCAAGAACCTGGGGAGACTGGTCTTATGTGCCGATTGGCTTTATTCCCTCTCTACCTGCTCAGGTTTCACCTTGTACACTGGTAAATTGGGCATTTTCTCAAATATAGCACAGAACTCCATCAACTCAAGCATGGATTTCTGCTCCAAGAAGACACAGCTCAGTTGAGCACAAAAGCATACACAGCAGGGATGCACTCCGGTGAAGCTCCTATGTGATTGGCTTTTTCCGTTCCAGCCAGGTTTGGGGACAGCAAATCTGCATCAATATTGTCAAAATTGGTCTGGCCTGTACAGCACATCAAAGTCACTTGAGGTTGGGCGTTAGCCAGTGATGTCCAGTCAGTGGCTTTAAGCTTTGCAGTGGTAAGAATGCATGTGAGTGGATTATTGTCATTACAAATGGTCAATTTGGCTCTATATAGGTAATCATGGAATTTATATATGACTGCCGAGTTCATTGAAAGAAATTCCAACTGGTGGATAGGATATCTCTTCTCTGAATTGCTCAGTTTTCTAATCGCAAATGCTATGGGCTGCAGACTGGAGAAATGCTCCTGATATAACACAACGCTGCAAGGACTGGGGCAATAGTGAGACACTGAATAATTTAGTGAAAAGCATCCATGCAAGACTGATTCCACCTGTCCCCAAAAGGTTCAGACTCTTTCAGGTAGGTCCTGGATTTGTCTTTGTCAAGCTTTTTACCTTGTTGAGTGGGTGCATAATACTTTGTGATGTCAGTAAGTGATCTGACGATTGCAACGTAGTCGGCTATGAAGCTACAGTAATACCCACAGAAATCCAGAAAGATCTTAAGGACTAACGGCTTGGTGCTGACTTGTCATGGTCTGCCGCAGTGTCTTCAGATACTGTTTGTCCAATGACAGTTTCAGACCAACTTTCTCTAATATGTCAAAGACCTTTAGAGGTCTTTCCAAAGATGGTCAGGTCATTCCCGTAGACTAGGAATCCAAGAAGCTTCATGTTTTAAACAGATTCTTCCATCAATGCCATGTGGCATACGCTCAAACTCATACGGGCGTATAAAGGTGGTTTTATTCTTATCCTCTCTAGACATATTGATTTAGGACTGAAAACCATCTACTCCCTAACAAACAGCCCAAGGCATCATGGGGAGTAGTATACTGGTCTGGCACTGTACGAGCATTATGTGTATGAAAGTCTATGCACATTCTCACATTCTTATTTTTTTCTTTCTGACTATAGGGTCTTTACGATTACTTAATGATATCTGCTTTCATAAGCTTCTGATGGTGTCCTGTCAATATCTGCTGGAGCCAAACCTCTGGAACTCTTACGGAAGAGCCTAGGATCAGATAACTGCATTTGGTGTCCCACTCCTTTTGCCAACCCAGCATGGCACTGAAGTAGTGAGAACTCACCAGCTCCTTCTGACCACTTCTGCCTCTTTCTCTGTTACCTTGTCTCAGGAATAGGGGTTTCTCTAAAGCAGGGGTGTAGCCACCTAAAAACAGATGCAGAATTATTATTTTTTTAATCGTAATAAACATGGGTGGCGCTAAGGAGGGGCGAGCAGATGCTTCAGCACCCCCAAGAAAGACCAAAGCACTGCCATAAGAAATGAAATAAAATAAAAACATTTGACTTATTACGCATTCATAACTCGTGCATTGCAATATAACGTGATGTGATTAGCAGGCACACTTTTCGAATTGTCAGCATTTTTAAAAATGGATCGGTTCCTTGTGCCAAGTAGGCCTGTCCCCGACTAAAGATTTCACTAGTCACACGTACATTGATTAATATAATAACCTAGGCTACTAACCGTCCTTTAATATATAGGCGTATAGCCTATTCCGCACTCAAGCACACGTATAAAACTTGCAATGGCAAAAGAAGGCTAATGATTATGAATATGTTGGGGGAAAGGGAAAAGAAAACATTTTAATTATTTGTTAATAAACTAGTGATTTCTTCTCAGTCAGTGTCGGCTGAAAAGATAAAGTTGCCGAATGCGACGCTGCATCTCCACATGAATTTTAATAAAGAAATGCACCTTTTCATTCTGACTACGTAATTAGAGATGTTATATATTTTTACAGGCTATATCAGCCCAGTCTGTTCTGTTCTGTAACGTTAGTAATACACAGTCTTGGTGTTTTGTTTTTTTGGGGGTTTTTTGCACATTAATCTGACAGTAAATGTGGCACAACCAGTTTTTCTGATGCACACCCAGAGTCTCTTTTCTGGCTACGCTCCTGCTCTAAAGACAATGAGGTTTGTATCAATATCTCCTGTATTTGTGGCTGGGGCCAAAACAAGGAGCCAGGACCTCAGTGCAGATCTTAGCTGTGTCTCATGACCAACATTTATGTCCAAAGTCTGCACAATGTCCACCCCAGCACTTTCTTTACACAGCCGGGCCAAGCTCTTGAAAAGGTTTGTATTGGTGCCCAGAATAACCAGGGTTTGGTAACATAAGCCAAATAGGGGTAACTGGACTTAAGCCCAATAATGGGGTGGATGGGAGTGTCAGACAGATGCCATTTGTAACTTGTGAGGCGCTGTCTAGCAAGGCTTCAAAAGCCTGTCCGCTCACTTTCAAGTGGACAACAGAAGTCGGGCCAAACCTTCTCTGGTTACACTATCTTAGATTTTCTGCCAACTCTTAACAGACTCCGACCCTGTACTTTTTATGAGACTTATTGATTTGTCCACCTAATATCAATTTTTGAAGAATAGGAGGATGAAAGAAGAAGAGAGGGGAAACAGGATGCCTGTCATTTTTGAATAATATTGAATGCAGATTTCATCTAAACCACTTGTACTCTGTGTGGTGACGGGAATGCTGGCGTATATCCCAGTGTCTCGGCCATGGGCGGGGAACACTGGATGGATGACATGTCCATCACAGGCTCACACACATTCACATGCACACATGCCTCCATGCAGAGGCATCATGCACTCAAAGTAAGGCGGCACTGCCCCCTCAGATTTTTGAGCCAAGTGGATTTTGAATGCAGCTTCCAAAAGACAAAAAAATAGCCGATTACTATTTTCTATATTTACTACAATCACACCGGCGTGATTAGATCGTTCAGCGCGTCATATCATCAGCTGCTAAATTCAAATCTGTGTTCACTGGCTGGCGCTGAGCCAGATACAGCAAATGCAAATGTGTGTATGAATCCGTAAGATATTCATTTCATAGTGTAAACAGCTTCAGTGGTTTTAATGGGATTTTTTGAGAGTGCTTGAACTCTAGACTGTCAGTGAAAATGAACAATGCATATGATATGATTAGTAGCCTAACTTACAATGTTTTTATTCACATAAACTTTCAATGTTAAATTCACATTAAATATAAAGTGAGTCGTATTAAAAATATGTTATGGCATGGCATCCATATCTGTTAATTAAGTAAACAAACAGGTTTTTATACATAGTTAATAGATTACATTATTAGGTTACTTTGACCATCACCCACTAGGCTATATATCAACTAACATAATCTATAAAGGTGAGAATCAAGATATTTCATGATATAGTTAATGCGTTTGGGAATGTTTCGAATAAAAAAATAATAAAAACACATATAATTGCTGTTGTGGCTGCTGTGTGTCACATGACGACGAAACCCCCCACAACACGCTGGAACTAATATACATTAATTCATGCTTAACTAATGCATAGACAATCATGAGTTAATATATAACTCATGAAGAACTAAACCATTTATTAATAATTTCATCAGCAACAAATGAGCATTCTGTATGATTCATAGATTAAGTAATCAATCAATTGTTATTAGTTAAATGTTTCATAATGTATTAATTCCCTAATAACATATACCCACGCCCCCCTAAAACGGCTCATTCAAACACACCCCCACATGTCTATGTCACGGTGTGGGGAGATTTGCAAAACACCACCCAAACGTATACGCAATGAAAGGCGGCGTAACTATTATTCTCGCTGTAGTATTGTTGCTGCCGCCGGCACCTTGTCGGAGAGACGCTGTGTTTCGTTGTGAAAGCGAAACTACTTTGTTTGGGCTTCCAAAAGAGGACACAACTAGAAATCAGTGGTTAAGTTGTATTTACAACAAATATTTGAGTGTATGCAGCGCATTTTATGGAGGACTGTTTCCTGAACCTGGGAGAGAGTAGCCTACAATGTGAACACTATGAATGACTGTGAACACTATAAAGTGGGGCAATTCCAACTTTGCAAGGACAGTCTGGCGCTTCTGACTCACAGCCTGTAAGTATGTTTCCATATTTAAAGAATTTGCCACTGACGATTCAAACACGAGTTTTGAGCTGTGTGGAGTGGTGCTTGTTCTTTGTTGTTTCTCCGATCACAAATGCAGACATGATGCAACGCGATACGTAAAAAGACGTATAAGTCATTATAATCAGTAATTATGTCCCCACTGGATGCAACAAAAACTCGTTTATAATGGGTTTTATTGTTTTTATATTGTCGTCGCGCCTGGAGGCATCACAATACGGTAAGGGGGCGTAACATTTCCGTCACACGCTTGAGGTATTCAGCCAATCACAACACACTGGATAGCTGGCCAATCAGAGCACGCCTCGCTTCTCAGAACTATGAGTTTTGTAAAAATCGGCTCGTTTCAGAGAGGCGGGGCATAGAGGAGCAACAATAATGTACAGTATGTGGAAAATAATGTGTTTTTTTAACCTTAAACCGTATAAGCACATTGCATTACACCAAATACACAAAATAATGTTCTTTTTAGCAACATCATATGAACCCTTTATGAAATGGTTTAGTTCTTCGTGAGTTATATTAACTCATGATTATCTGTGCATTAGTTAATAATATTTGTGCACCAGTATTGTAATGTGTTACCGTTTCAAATGTGTCAAAGTGAATGCTAAAACTGATCCCTTGGGCTACACAGCCCTATACACAAGAAAACTGTGATGAGATTTGCCATCACGTTATGAATATTATTCACTTCACCTGTCTGTGGTTTTAATGTTGTGGCTGATCTGTGTAGATGGAAAGAAAGTAACCCAAAACTGATGGCAGACTCATTTCAGATTTGTACTTATGAAAATAGTCTCAAGTGTGTCAGAATGTGCTTCAACAAAGAAACAAAAAAGCCACTAGAGAGAAATAATGAGAATAGACGTTGCTTCATCTGCTAAGAACTAACCTACTTTATCCCGTTGCCTCTCTGGAAAAGTACTTGTCTCTATCTGTTAAAACTGCTCAGTTTTCCATCGCAGTGTTTCTGGGGATCACAGAACGGCATGTTTTGCACGTCTCCCTGTATCTGACAGACCCAGCTGAGTTCATGCAGCTCTTTGCACCTGAGCTGAGGAGTTGAATCAGGTGTGACAATAAGGCAGACACACAAAACCTGGAGCGGAGAACCGCTATATTACTTGTTGAAAAGATACAGAGAAATCTCTTTTTGAACCTGTGCTTCAGAGTAAACCCAAAAGTACCATTGCAACTAGAATCTACAAACATCTCTTTTATCCTAAAATAACAGCTGCTGGATAAATATTGTTCATGAATCTAAACTGATTTTAGGTGAAATCAGCCATTTAAGTTAATTGCATTTGTCCATCCATTCTCCAAAACGATCCCAACACCTCAGGGCGTAGGTATAATAATTACAGTGTTTATTTATTAACAAATACATGCTACAGCATGGTTTTTGTACAGCTAAGCTATGCTTTTGTGTACCTGTAGTGATTTTATGACTTGGAGCACTCCTCTCCAGCACTGCCACATACTTCAGTAAAACTGCTGGTATTGCTGTAAAAGTAAAGTGTTCGGTCACTGATTCTTGAGTCCAACAATTGTAACTGCTATTAGGTTTAAAAATGAAAATATTTTCAACTGCAAATGTTATGAGGGATTAATAATAGAATGTGTTTAACACAATTATCCCCTTCAATTTAATTTTATCATTATTATATCAAATCTATGACACTTATTGTCTTCTCACTAAAACAGTGTGTCCACAGAGAAGGGTCCAATCATTCATATGCTGTAAAATGAATAATTTTTTTAATGATGGAAAAGGGCTTGTTTTGTCAAAAGCAACACTTAACAATATCTCATATGAAAGCAAGGTTGTTTTTCAGTGACATGTTTCATAAGGTTTCAAAGTTGTGTCCCCACTTTTTGTCAACACCGTCAGACATTCATTAAGATGTAATAAAATCAGGGAATATCAGGGGCAGCTGTCGCTCTAAAGGGTCGCTGTCAGACAGGCTCTGGGAAGCGTTATAGTTTTAGAATATTTAATTTAATATTTAATATTTAATATTTTAATATTCTCCTGAAGCAGGTTCCATTACCATCTCGCATCAACAGAGAAATTAAAATGACTACTACATGAACTCCATTTGTTTTGTGAAAGAAATGCCAAATTTGTCATTTTTTTCTATAAATACTAAATATACAGCATATATATTGTGTTTGTGGATTGATAGTCATCACTTCTAGCAGGGTTAGGGACGAGGGAACATAAGGGGAAAGGGAAGTGGTGTGTGGCCAAGTATGGTGACCCATACTCGGAATTTAACCCATCCAAAGTGCACACACACACACACCAGTGAACACACACACAGCAGTGAACACACACACACAGCAGTGAACACACACACACAGCAGTGAACACACACACACAGCAGTGAACACACACACAGCAGTGCACACACACACACAGCAGTGAACACACACACACAGCAGTGAACACACACACACACACACACAGCAGTGCACACACACAGCAGTGAACACACACAGCAGTGAACACACACACAGCAGTGCACACACACACAGCAGTGAACACACACACACAGCAGTGAACACACACACACAGCAGTGAACACACACACACAGCAGTGAACACACACACAGCAGTGAACACACACACACAGCAGTGCACACACACACACAGCAGTGAACACACACACAGCAGTGCACACACACACAGCAGTGAACACACACACAGCAGTGACACACACACACAGCAGTGCACACACACAGCAGTGCACACACACACACAGCAGTGAACACACACACACAGCAGTGAACACACACACACAGCAGTGAACACACACACAGCAGTGAACACACACACACACAGCAGTGAACACACACACACCGTGAACACACACACACCTGGAGCAGCGGGCATTTTTGGATCATTTAAGGTGTTTAAATGTAAATATTAAGATGAATGTAAATGAATAGAGGTAACAACGAATAGTTTTATTTGTTCATTTAACTGTTTTTAAAAGTGATCTTGTTAGCAGATACACAGCACTGCTCTGAGATGAGAGAAATAGATCAGTTGTGTTCCGATCATATATCAAAATACTTCAATGTGAATATTTTATAAACAATAACATACTCACTGTTTGTTCTGTTTGTTTTAATACAGTAAATGTATTTGAATTACAAATTCAGTTTTTCATCATCACCGTATTATTATAATAATAATAACGATAATAAAGAATGAACCTGTGTCCAAATGTTTGAGTGTTTTTCATAAATGTGTGTTTTGTGTGTCTGTGTTATTTTCTATTGTTTCAGGCGTGAAATCATTCCCATATTTTCCGAGCTGGAGCTAATGCTTTGACACGACACAGATCACTTCTAACACTGGGCCAAGTGGTCACTGCCTCATTTCTTTTTCCTTTTACATTTCTTTAGCCGTGTGCTGTAAGTTCTTGTAAATTCAGTTGACAGCAATATAATTAAGTCAAATGTTTTAGTTTTTATGTCTGTCTTATTTTTTGCCTTAAAGGACAACCTTAGTACAAAATGAAGCAACTTACCCCTCTGCAAGTCAAGGATCATATATATTTAGTTTTTTTTTTTTTTTTAATATTGTACTTCATCTTTATCAAATAACAGATCCTTCTGCATGCAAAGGTGCTGAAAATTTCATCTTAGTAATCATTTCTATGTTGTGGCATGATGTGGTAAAATGTAGTATTGTGGTCTGTTGTTCCCAGACAGACTCACTGAAGCAGACAGACATCCATCAGAGCTAATGAGGTTGCAGTAGTTTCTGTCTTTATGTCGCATCATATGACAATTTCTTTTCTCACTTCACGCTATTCATGACACCGTTCCTTTGGTACACACACACACACACACACACACACATGAGAAGGAAGCTTTTGGGATCAAGTGGAAAGAGTCTAGTCAGTCATATGAACACTGGACTGGTTTAGTCACAGCAATGAGAAACCTTATTCTAACCTGGACATTTCTGTTTATCTTACATCTGACCAAAGAGGACACTTCAGGTAAACAAACAACTGAATCTAAATCTTCTTTTTTTTTGCTCAACTGCTTCGCTGTTGATGTCAGTTGATGGTTATGTTCGAATGCAACAGAATAAGCTGTTGTCTTTGATGATCTCAGTACTAATATATTCATAAAATCTGCAGTGGAACATTGTCATCTGATGTGTTATCATTTATGAGCATATGAAAGTGTGATGCACTTTTATTTTTTATTAACATCCTTAAATAGTAAAGTTACTGTATTAGAGAAGCTTTGACTATTACAGAGACATTAAAAAGAACAGTTCAACACAAAACTATTATCTGAGCATCAACACATTTTTGTTGTTTTTGTATGTATGTAGAAAAACAAACATACTGAGATTCAGATTAGAGTGAGAAAATGACAGACTTTTCACTTTTATGTAAACTCTTTAATGTAAATGCATGATATTTAATATTCAATAATGTTGAGAGATATAAAACAGCTAGCCTGTCTGACCAGGTTACTGACCAGTTTACATAAATTCCTAATCCAAAATATCCTATTAAGAAATATAAAACTGGTATCAGTTTAGAGACAAAAAAAAAAAAAGTCACAGGAACACACACTTCCTTCTGATAAGATATTAATAGAAGCGGATCAGGAAGTCCAGTCAGCCTCAGCTCTGAATGTGTTCATATCAGCGTGAGTCGGCCGTTCGTTTACAGAACAACCTCCTTTGCTTTCTATCACAATAAGGCGTTTTAGATCGTTACGCATGTTGCAATCAATAAAGCCTTTTCTCATTTATCATTACAAAATATTTAAAGTATTATATACTAACCTACTTAAATTTGCAAAGAAAATATGTGTGGTTTGGTGCTCGCCCATCATGAATGTGTCATAATGCGTGTGTTTTGGTGGATTGTGAGGTGTACAGAGCAAGTAAAAAGAGCCCACTTGATATTAATTTCTCACCTCATGTAAACCCATGGGCACAGGACAGTTTAAGGCAAGCAATGCATTAAGGACTGATGTTACACATAAATGTGAAATGTGAGTGTATAATCTCTGACCTTTCACCTTTCTCAGTGCAAAAGCTGAGTGCCCCAGAAAAGCATTTTCTGGTCCTGATGTGTTCTGACGCTTCACATGTTGACTGGAGCCATGGGCTGGAAAGGGTGATCGCCTCCAGACGAGGAAAGCAGGTGTCTTACCTGGACCAAAGCAAACACCAGCTGCTTGAAGACGGCCACCTCTCCATTAAAGACCTGCAGGAATCAGACGCAGGAGAATATTACTGCAACCGTCAGCTAGTGGCAGATATCACTGTGCTCAAAGGTGTTTTAGTCGTGGCACGTGGCAAACTCACACAATTTTCTTTCTTCTGTAGGAATTTTGAAAGCATACTGTGAGCACAGGTTGTCAAGACCCAAAAAGGACAAAAAAGCACCATAAGAGTAGCATAAAAGTAGTTCATATGAATCATGCAATATATTTCAAGTCAGCAGAAGACAAACACTTCAGCATCATTTACACTGTACACAAACCTGTGTGAATCTATTTCTTTTCTTCTTACACTGTATGTGTTCTTAGTTGTTTTCTTCTTCTTGAATTAATCTTTCTTTCTTTTTCTTTCTTTCCAGGCCATAACTTCACAGTTCCTGAGGGCACAACTGTTTATCTGCCATGTAAGACATCTGATAAAATGAAGCAGAGATGGGCATTCAAACGCACTCTTCAGTCCAGAAAAGAGTTCATCTCCACGCTTTATAAAAACAGCACCGTAAAGAAAGAGAGAGCTGATCCAACATTGAGATTCACTCACACCATAGACCACCTGACTATCTCCAATCTCCAGCTGCAGGACTCTGGGCTTTACCTGTGTAACAACAGAGAGATGGCTTTCCTTACGGTGACCACAGGTAGCACCGAGCACAGTATCAACACTGAATATACAATCATTTCTATTACAGTTTTTTTCAATACTGAAACCATATTTTCAAAACTGTTCATACAGTCTGCATTACCAACATGAATCTTGACCAAACGGTTGATCTCGCCTCCAAAACTCAGTCAGACCAACAAAACACTTCATACAGGTCTCAAAACAAGCTTGTTTCATCATAACACTGCGAACAATTCTCATTCAGAAAACATACATTTCATTCATAACACACTGATCTAAAAAACACTAACAACAGGGAGCACTACATAAACTATGAACTTTTATCTTTGAAGTTTGAATGATTTCACATAAGTATTTCATTTTAGAATAAAAATAACATCGTTTCATTTTACTGACTGCATTACAGCACAAAGAATGAAGGAGAAAAGCAGCATTTCCTCTTATTTCTTTACATACCAAAAACAAAAACTCATCAGCAGTTACTAAATTTACTCGTGAAAAAGAAAAACACAAAAAAATAAATATAAAAAGTTAAATACTGAAGTAATAATTACCAAAAAAAAAAAAAAAAAAACCTCATCAGTCTGTAATGAGGTGTGTGCAGTATTGAGTCTCTCTGTGCTGATGCTGGTGTTCTCTGGGTTTCTCCCGCAATCCAGAGACACACAGGACAGGTGACCCGGAGACTGCAGTGAGTGTGAACGTGAATGTGATGGACTGGACATCTGTCCATGACCCAGGAAAGGCTCCAGCCTCCTGACCCTCATAGGACAAGCGCTGGGAAGATGTGTGGAATAGATGGATGTTCAGTACTGTGAGGCTTCTAGTCCTCCGTCTCTCTGCCACGCTTTTTTCCCACCAGTGTGTCGTCCCTGATCAAAATCCCAAACAAAATCATTCCGAAGCCATCCATTTATCAAAAGATAGCAAAAAAGAAAGAAAGAAAGAAGAAGAAAGACTAAAAATAGGACATCTGGCTCGCCTTTCAGCTGAAATTGCCTTTAGCTGTGTTTGGAATAATTATTATTCAATTTATATTTCAATATAATTCCTGCAGAAATTGACAGTTTGCCATCGTCCTGATTTGAATGTGCTTTTATCAGTTATCTGAAAAATGTATAGTGTTTTGCAGGTTGTGGCATTTCAGGCATTTTGTCTGAAAGCAATGAAAAATGATTCTCAGTCTGGTCCACATAGACTTCTGTATCGCTGTGAACAGTTTTGGCTTCAGTATTGAACAATGCTTGTTAGCGATTGAAAAAACTGTAACAGAGTGCTCTGGTATACTAACAACATGACTAAGCATTTTTGATCTTGTTTGTAAACAATGTCACGAGGAGTTTTCATTCTGATGGAACTGATATGTTCATTGACATAAATACTTACTTTTGAGAGATGAACTAACGATTTTGAGTAAGTTACAGGCTTTTGCAGGTAATCTATTGTGTGGTGCTGTTTGTATGAATTGTTTTGAGAAATGCACATACTTCTTTGCAAATATTAAGGATGATTCGAGAAATGCACCAAAGCGACTGTAAAGAAAAACTGTAAGTCAACTAAAATGTCTGAATCCCATTGCATTATTAGTGGAATCTGATTAAACAAATGCTGCATGCAACATCTTGTTCAATCATGAAACTCCAGATCAGTGGTTTTCAAACTTGTTTCTGGGGACCCACAGCTCTGCACAGTTTGCATGTCTCCCTAATTTACAAACCTGATTCAGATCATGAACTCAAACGAGTGCGTCAGATAAGGGAGACATGCAAAACGTGCAGAGCAGTGGGTCCCGAGGAACAGGATTGAAAATCGTTGCTCTAGATGGCTCTGGCTGGTTGTTAAAGCAGTCTGCAAACAATGACATCATCACGACATGGCAAGATCTGATTGGCCTCTGCTGTTTAACTTTTAAATCCTCTGGTTCTGTGTTTGCTGTAAGTCTTGAAATTCATGAGGAAATATGAGTGCATGTAGGCGGGTGCTGAGCCTGTGGTTGTTCTATAAGCAAGCGTCCGTGTCTTGAACTTGATGCGAGCTGCGACCGGGAGCCAGTGCAGGAGATAAAGAGAGGTGTAACATGGGCTCTTTTGGGTTCGTTGAAGACCAGTCGTGCCGCTGCATTCTGAATCATTTGTAGAGGTTTGACTGTGTTTGATGGAAGTCCAGCCAGAAGAGCATTGCAGTAGTCCAGCCTAGAAATGACAAGGGCCTGGACAAGAAGTTGTGCAGCATGCTCCGTCAGAAAGGGCCTGATCTTTCTGATGTTGTGTAGTGAAAACCTGCAAGATCGAGCAGTCTTTGCAATGTGCTCTTTGAAGGTCAGCTGGTCATCAAAGATTACACCAAGATTTCTGACCGAAGTTGATGGGGTAATTGAAGAACTGACCCCTGAGGTACTCCAGTGACCAGTCGATGTGCTTTGGATACCTCCCCTCCCCAGGCCACCCTGAAAGACCCACCAGTGAGATAGATGTGATGCCCAGTGATGAGAGGGTGGACAGGAGGATCTGAGTTAGTCTGTGAAAGGAAAGATGATATGAATGGAAGGAGAAAGACAGGCCTGTAACTATCTACAAGTGAAGTGTTTAATGTATGATTTTAAACAGTGGTTTTTCAGAGCCTGCTTGGATGTGGTAGCGAAAATACCTGAGAGAACAGATGTGTTAATAATATATGATGTTTTATTAACAAAGTTCGGGAGGAGCACGTCAGATACTTAGCCTAATTAACACAAGAGGAACGCACTGAAGTTAATCAACACATAGGTATAAATACAGCTGACATACCTCTATCCACTGACGGTTAATCAGCATCCCTCCACTGCAAGATTGTCTTGGAGGTAGATCTGCTTATATGCATGACTTCTGATGCAGCAGCTTGTTTTACATATGCTTAGCAGCATGCGGCTATATTGGCTTGAATTCTTAATTTCTTGTGCATCCTGCTTTAGGAGTGAGTTCATGTACACTCTTATAAATAAAGCTGCTTCACGATGCCACAGAAGAACCTTTTTGTCTAAATGGTTCCATAAAGAACCTTTAACATCTGAAGAACCTTTCATGTGGCAAAAGAAGGTTCTTCAGTTCATAAAAGGTAAAATAGATATGGTTCTTTAAAGACCTTTGACTGAATGGTTCTTTGTGGAACCAATAATGGTTGTTCTATGGCATTGCTGTGAAGAACCTTTTAAGCACCTTTATTTTTAAGAGTGTATGTTATATGTGCAGCAGCAGCATGTCTGTGGATGTGTTGGCAGTAGCAAGTCTCTGTACGGCAGCAGCAGCAGTGTAACGGATCTATTAACACATTAACATCATCATATCGATAGCCATGCCAGTATATACTGAGAGCTGTGAAACTCACTCCACTTTGCTGAACCGTTTTCCAGTGCCACTGAATCAGCTGGATGAAGTGCGCACAGGTGTTCAAGCAGGGGAAGCAGGTGTAGATCATCACATCAACTGTGAACATGTTCCACTAACATATCACAATCACAGATTGTCTCAATGCAACATATCTTCAAACCTAAAAAACAAAACAAAAAAAACAAAATTGTCTGTGTATTGCCATTCTTTTAACATCACTTGCTTTGATATCATGTTATTTAATGTATTGACACTGAAACCATGCATTGATAGTATTACAATTCTCAGTATACAATATATTTTATTTTCTAGACAGTGTAATGAAATAAGATTGTATGTTTCTTTTTCACAGAATCGACTGAAATTGAAAACAGCAGTCCAGATATAAATAAATATTGTAAGTTCTGTTGATTTTTGTTATTTATTTTTTTCCTGCATAAGAAAGTCTGTGCGCTCTTAAGCATTCTCTGTATTTCTGTATAAGTTCAACCCATATCGAATTTGTATTTCAGGTTTCACTTTATTTTGATGGTCCCTTTAACACATTCTATTGACTGCAAGTAATGTTGCACCTACATTTCTCCTGACTCTCATTAGAGTGTTAGTAGTGTATTAGTTGACTGGTAGGGTTAGGGTTAGATTAAGTTGACACGTTCTTGCAAAGTTACTTATAGTCAGTAGAATATCTGTTGGGAGACCAACACAATAAGGAGTTAGTAGATATGAAACAGACAGTCTACTAATACTCTTATGAGAGTTTGTTGACATGTAGTTGCAACATTACTTAGAGTCAACAGAATGTTCAAAAGGGACCATCAAAATAAAGTGTTACTGAATTTCATTCTATAACTAGACAAAGAGAATCCAGTTAGATAAAGATTATACAAATCTACAGGAAAAACATCTATGCTGCAGAAAGTATGTGAACCTCTAGGATTATCAGTTTATTTATAGAGGTAACTGGAGTCCATGGTTTCAGTAAAGAAGATAAAACAGCTCTGCCCTACTGTAAGAGTTAAGCTAATGTTCATCAGATAAATGATGAACAGTAACGGTGTATGTGGCAGGATAGCAGTGAGGAAGCCACTGCACTCGAAGAAGAGCATTCTTGCACGTCTAAAATTTGCCACAAGACTACAGAAACAATGTTTCATACAAAACACCAAACACTGCATTCAGTAATAAGAAGCTCATCCAAACGTAGAACACTGTGCAGGCAGTATAACGGTTTGTCATAGAGCTGGAGCAGGACGCTTTGATAGAACAATCATTTCTGCATCCTACAAGAGAATGTCAAGATGCCAGCCTGTAAAAAACATCAAAGTGCACCGTCTTTTTTTTTTTTTTTACCATGTTTTACCAGGCACTGTACGGTCTGTATAACATGAACGTGTGTGTTTAGTGACAGTGGCCGTCCTGCTGGCTTTGTGCATACTGGTGATGGTTTGTGTTGGCCTTCTGTTTGTGACGATCGACTGGAAAAGCAGAAGGAGAAGAAACATTAGAAAAGAAACAGGTGCGCTTGACTTGCACTCCTCCATTGCCCAAAATTAAATTAAAACACACACAAAATAAATAAACAAATAATTCAATGATTGATTGATTTTTTCCCCCAGAGCCGGCAGACATTGCATCAGGTCTACAATTACAAAGGATGTCAAATGAAGGTGATGGAATAATGTTATGCTTTGCATTACAGTTTTTCTCGATTGCTAACACACAATTTGTAACGGGGCTGACGAGACGTGAGACGTGCGGATCCAAGTGCAAGCTTTTATTGACAGGCAGGGTCATAAATACAGGCAGGGTCGAGCAATGGCAAACAGGTACGGCAGGGACAAGACAAGAGTAATCCTAGGGCAAGCGAAGGTCGGTCGACAGCGAACAGTATCCGAAGGGGCTTGATGAGAGAGGTATCTGAAAACGAAGCAATAGTCCAGGCAGGCGAAAACTGTCCGGGGCTCTGTAGAGTTGCTACGGCTAGGGGACCGGTAAACGCATACAATACTCAGCAGTGAGGGAAACAAAGTCCATGGCTTAAGTAGGGGGTGAAATGGGAATCAGCTGTGTGATCAGACTCGGGTGTAAGCGTGTGATTGGCTGCAGCTGAGTGTAATGAGTGCAATGGATTGTGGGAACTGAAGTTCAGTGTAAGTGTAACGATCTGTGTAGTGTTAGAGTCCATGTGGTGAGCGAGTGACCTCTGGTGGAGGGTGAATGGAAGTGCATGGACAGGATTCGTGACACAATTCATGAAACAATTCACCATTTTCTCACAACTATAAACACAATCTCAAAACTATACACCAACTTGTGCAAACTTCAAACTTCCAAGTCAAAGTCAAACATTTTAGTCAAAAACATTATCTTTTGTCAGAATCTAATCTTTGGCCTCAGACGACACACAAAGCTGTCAAGTACACAGAATACTTCACTGACTAGAGAACACTAGTGAGATCAGTTCAAAACACTGCTACAAAAACCTGCTTTTGGGAAACATGAATCCTGCAATGACTGTTACAGTCTGCAGCATAAACAGAGCGGTGCAGATACAGTAAAATTCACCAATAAACTTTAAAAAAAGTTTACTTTAATTACACTACTGTAAAGTTATCTTACAGTAGATGAAAATCACTAGAAGAGAAAAGTTCAAAGACCAAACAACTGAATATACAGTAAACACACATTGGAATGTACTGTCAGTTACTGTACATAAATAAATAAATACAGCATCCTCTGCCAAGTTGCATTACAGTATTAGTAATATCCTTATTTGTTATACTATAACAGTTTCTTAGTCTTCTGAGAAAATACTTTCTCTGCCTCCCCTCGACAGTCGACAAATCAGGCTACAATTTGGCTACAAATCAATTCAACAGTTATGAATTTGAGGGTGTGTGCTACAGTATTTACAGCATGGATCGCGGAACGTACCAAAAGAAGGGGGGGCTGAAGGGTGTGTGTGTGTGTGTGTGGGGGGGGGGGGGGGGTAGTGTTGACTTCGCACACTGGCACAATGGATTAGAAGTGGCATTATATTGCATTATAAATGTACCAAATCCTTGTTATTGTACTAAATAAAGTGTGTAAGATTGTACAGTTTACATCCTAGTTTACATTTTAATATTAGAAACCATTAGTATTAGATTCCAGATATTAGCCTATTTATTAAGACTCTGGATAATTGATTTTTAGAATAGAGATCACAGTTCTCCTAAGATTCTGAAGCAAAACATTAGACAGATACAAAATAATATGTAGGCTAATTCACTTAGGTTTCTTACAAAATGTTTTATTTAAATGAGTGTAAAATGTTATAAATGAGCCTATTAAAATAAAAATATGTAAAAATTATTTGAAATGTATGAACTTGTTTTGTTTTTGAACGAATCTCTTGATTGAATGAATTAGACATTAGATACATTTTAACAGTCACCGTTCGCAACCTTCTGGCATAACGTAACATTAATAATCGGGGCGGCGCCAGAGAATTTTAAACGCAGGTGCTCAGGGGATGCTAGATCAATGACAGGAGGAGCTGGGCAATAGTAAATATGACCAAAACAGGTTATTATTATTATTATATTAATATTAAAATCACTGTAGGTGCATTTCAAGTATTTATGAGGAGTGTAGGAGTAGGCCTATTATCGTGCGTAATTTATGACATGGGGGCGCCCGCGCAATCTTTTTTTTTTTTTCCTGCGGAAAGAACTTAAAATACTTATTCATTTTTGGATGTGCTTTCTGTCGTCTCATGCAGTCTCTGTGGATGGAACGCGTCGCAACAATGAACCGCTCACAGACATAAACTAAACTGAAAAAAATCTATAGAAAGCTTGAAATGTCTACTATGAACTAATTCAAATAAAAAACAAATCTTCTCTAATTATGTAGTCCGTATGAAAATGTGCACGTCCATTAGCCTACTGTGGAGATGGAGACTAAGCACTGGCGTTTACAGCCGACACTAACTTAGAAAGCACTAGTTTAGTAATAAATAATTAAAATGTCTTCTTTTTCCCCGATTGCATTAATAATCATTACTTTTGCCGGTGTTTTTCAGCAAGCTTTATGAGCGCGCTTGAGCGCGGAATGTAGGCTATAATACGCCTAAATGCTTTTTAAAAGATGGTTTAGTAGGTTATTATATTAATCTATTTAATATAAACGTTCGACTAGTTTACTAGAAAAATCTGTCGGGGGCTGGCCTAAACTACTTGGCACAAGGAACCGATCCATTTTTTAAATAAAATGCTGTGACATTACGAAATGTGCGACTGAAAATCACGTCACGTAGTATTTCATTGCACGAGTTATGCAAGTGTAAGTAGACAAATGTTATTGTATTATTTAATCTTTCTTAAACTATGGTCTTTTTAGGGGTGCTGGAGCACCTATAGCCCCTCCCTAGCTCCGCCCATTACAATCATTTGAAGCGTAACATCGGTTCCAAAGGTTAGTTTCTCATTTTGAACGCGGCTGCCGCACATCAGAGTCTATATCCAGACTATAAACTTTTATCCCAATACTTTCATTATTATTTAATGTTTGCAACACAGAAATGTAGCCTACTGTGTAGACTGTTTGTAAAGCTGTTTCAAACATTTTCAGCGCTGCTCTCTCTGGATCAGAGGCGGCGCGAGAGCAGGTTTAAATATTCCGATGTGATTGTGATTTTAATAGTTTAATAGACATGATCTCATCGACATAGCAATAAGATTGAGTGTGTTTGAATCGAGATCGCAATCTTTTAATGAGTAATCAATATGAGCCTGTAGCCTATGTATTTTTGTATGTCATAATTTGTACCAGACCCAAAAGTTACCCGCCCCCCCCCCCCAAATGAATCAGTTATAGTGTCTTAGCAGTCGAGAAAAGGGTATTAGTAGCCTACATGCACTGCGTTGCATGCATTCATGATTATTTCAACAGCATTATGCAGATATGGTTTCATTATGACGTCACTCGGTTTATTTCAAACAGTGATCTTGTGTTGTTTATCAGGCCCCTGGATGTTGGACACTCATGAGGATGCAGTGAGTTTCTTTCTCCACCAATCAACAGCCAAAGATGCTTGTAGTATTTGATCAATGAAAATGTTTACTTCAAAATGACAACAGTCTGATGTTTCTCTAAGAAATAATGGTATTATGATAATGACGTAAATATGGCTGGGGTAATCTATATTAGCTGTGCTAATGTGTGTGTGTGTGTGTGTGTGTGTGTGTGTGTGTGTGTGTGTGTGTGTGTGTTCAGGGGGAAATCCAGTACGCGTCTCTGGGTGAGCAGCACTGGAGACAGACAGACAGACAGCGGATCAGCAGACAGCATGTCATCTACTCCACACTGACCACGTCATGAAAACAACACACTCATTTACACTGGATACGTACAGTCAATATGAGTCCTGTTTACTGATATGTAAATATAAACCGGTTACACTTAAAAACACCTTATATAGAACTGAAATCACTGTAATTCTATGCAAAGCTAACTTACATGTAGTCAAACAAATGAAAAAGAAAGAATATAGCAGGCATAATATAGTAATATAGCACATGTAATATACACTACCATTCAATATATAGACACAAAAAAGATACTATAAATTGGTGACAGTAAATACTTTTATAATGTTACAAAAGTTTTCTATTTAAATAAATGCTGTTCTCTTGAAATTTCGATATAAATAATTCTGATACAATAAATTATGATCCTGAAAATAAATTGTTTTAAAATATATTTGAAAAGAAAACATTATTTACTGTACTTAAACCAACTAAATGTAGCCTTGGTGAACAAAATAGATTTCTTTCAAATACATTAAAAATCATTCCAACCCCAACTTTTGAATGGTAGTGTATATTTTTTTCTTTGTTTCCCCACAGGCTTGGCATACGTTCAGAGAATAGGTGTAGACTTCTTAAACTCTGTGGTAATATTCTGAAGCTGATTAGATGAGTGAAATCAGGACGTGTGGTTGGCTATAGCTGCGTATATCACGTTGACTGGAGCAGGAGCCGCCGCTCTGGACCGCCGGAGGAACCGGAGACTGGCGTACTGTACTTGTGCTGCCTGGAAAACAACAGCATCTGCGTTAATAAATCAATATTAATGTTGCTCTCAGAGCACAAAACAGCACAAAATACCGACTACACAGACAAACAGGAGAACAAAGGTTCCTTTCTTAGTTATGCCATTTCTTTATGGTATTCTTATCCCTGTTTTTACATCATTTTCTGAGTTTGTGGTTTTCTAATGCCAATGTCTCACATTTTTTTGTCCGTATAGAATTTTCTGAGTTATGCCATTCTTATGCTACTTTCTTGCATATATACCATTTTTTGAAAGAATCCAAGTCTATCCCACCTTGACATTTGAGTTTTCTGTCACGCAGCTGATGCAAGAGACCTTGGAAGAACCTAAAAGAAAAACATGTAAAATGATGCACAACGCTGTGTGGTGTAACCTGCATTTCAGTCAGGTTTAATTTGGAGCTTCATGCTGTTTTAAAGGGGTCATGAACTGAGAAATCAAAATTTATTTGACATTTTGATACATAAGAGGTTGCTGTACTATAAAAACATTCTGCAAGATTCATAACTCAAAACTTTAGTTAGTCTAAAAACAGCTTATATTGAAGGCAGTCTGCCAAAAGCTTGTGGAATGTGCCATTCTGTGATGTAATAATGTGGATAAGCACCGCCTCCACAGAAGAAGATCAACACCTGCTTCTACATCACTGCCTGTTTAGCCCCGCCCACCGATTCTACATCACTGCTTGTTTAGCCCCACCCACCGATTCTACATCACTGCCTCTTTAGCCCCGCCCACTGATTCGCGCACGTAGTGTAAATAATGAAAAGTTGAGGCGAACACGCAGCGCAGAAACCAAACGATGACGATGCTCTGAAGACGAGACGCTGTGCCAAGTTGTGGAAAAACAGTCTTTGCATTGCCTTCCTTCTGATCCCAACGTTAGGAAAGAGTGATTTAATTGTTTTTTATGAAGATCCGGACCACGTCAGTAAGAACTCAGTCCTTTGTTTACTTCATTTCAACTCGGATTCGTTTACAAACAAGGCACAATTCGATGCAGGATTTTCAGAGAGATTGAACCTAAAAGACGATGCTGTGAGACTATATTGGATCTGACAGTAATGTCATAACACAAGTGTGATTAACTGTTTTTATTACGTGATCACTATTGCTTTGTCTGTTAAACGGACCGTTTGATACGAGTATTTATGCGTTTTTGATCTAAATCACAGCAGCGTCTATCTGTGAGGAATGTAGGCTGTCAATCATAACTATTAGCCAATCACAGCAGTGGGCGTTTACTTCTGAGTCTACAATCCTCCACAGCTATTCAAACAGAGCCTTCTGATGAGGGGGCAAAAACAGGACAGAATATAGACTATTACTTCTAAATTATGATTTTGGTGTAAAAATCTTGATAACATTATAAGTGGACCTCAGAGAACAAAATAAAAACAGAGGCCGTTCATGACCCCTTTAAGAGCAGAGGGTTCTCAGTTTCTCACCTTGCCTGTAACAGAGCACACACACGCAGAGAATACAGCAAATCCCACATACGACACAAGCACAGACCAAGAGCGTCCTGCAGCCCACACTCTCTGACGAGCGCCGCTGTTCAGCGTCTGAAACACAAAACCAAACCACTCACCAAACAAACCAGTGGAAAGCGGAGCAGTTTCACTGGAACAGATGAGAGTCACAGAAACAGAGGTTACTGCCAAACCATGAAGAAACTAATCCTTCTCTCTAAATAGGTCTTCTGTATAATTAGTGAATGTATTTCCCATTTAGCTGGAAGTCTTAATATGACGGAACTATTCTTCAAGTTTGCTTTGATGTTATCCACTATATCTGAACCATGCTGATGAAGGAAGAGGTTTGTTCTGGAGAAGTGATCCACTAAAACACAGAGCACCTTTACGGCTTTGCTCTGACATCACAGCACTCTCGTTTAGAATTATAACATAATTCATATAATATAAAATCATGATGTTTTGGCTGATCTGAAGAGCACTAACCTGCAAATGTGAGTCTGACAGCAGTCCCAAAGCGCATTGTCTTTGCACTGACACCAAGAGCGCAGTAATACAGCCCCAGATCCGACTCTCTGACCCCAGCGATCGCCAGGCTGACCGAGTCAAGCCTGCTGTCTGCTTCCAGCCCAAAGTGACTTTCATCCTTATTATAGTAAGTAACAAAATAATTTTTTGCAAGCTTTCCTCTTGCTCCTGATATGAGTAATGTAATATTATCAGAGCTCAGTCGATACCATGCCATCTCAGAGCTGGAGTTCAGGAAACAGGGCAGAGTAACATTCTGCTCCAGCTGGACGCTCATATTCACCGTGGCTGTGTGACACTGTGTGCTGAAGCCTAGGAAAGACAACAAGCATAAGCACACAAATGCAGAAGTTCTCTAAATCAATTGTTATAACTAGGAAACCACACACTATATATATATATATATATATATATATATATATATATATATATATATATACAGTATATGTGTATAGTTCAGTCATAAAACTCTAGATGGCGCAGGCTGGCAGGTTGTTAACTCTCTGATGATATTCAGAGAGTTAAACGACTTGGCACAAGCTGATGTGTTCATGAGCTTACTGCCTTGCATTTATATATAAACATTTTTTCTTAAATGTATACATGCTTGTGATTGTATTTATATATGCATAATAAATTTACACAGTACACACACATATATTATGTGAACAAAAACTTTTATTTTGGATGTGATTAATCTTGAATAATAATTTGACAGAACTAATATATACAGGTGCTGGTCATATAATTAGAATATCATCAAAAAGTTGATTTATTTCACTAATTCCATTGAAAAGGTGAAACTTGTATATTATATTCATTCATTACACACAGACTGATATATTTCAAATGTTTATTTCTTTTAATTTTGATGATTAGAGCTTACAGCTCATGAAAGTCAAAAATCAGTATCTCAAAATATTAGAATATTTACATTCGAGTTTGAATAAATGACCATCCCTACAGTATAAATTCTGGGTATCTCTTGTTCTTTGAAACCACAATAATGGGGAAGACTGCTGACTTGGCAATGATCCAGAAGACGAACATTGACACCCTCCACAAAGAGGGTAAGTCACAGAAGGTCATTACTGAAAGGTGTGGCTGTTTACAGAGTGCTGTATCAAAGCATATTAAATGCAAAGTTGACTGGAAGGAAGAATTTGGGTAGGAAAAGGTGCACAAGCAACAGGGATGACCGCAAGCTTGAGAATACAGTCAAGCAAAGCCGATTCAAACACTTGGGAGAGCTTCACAAGGAGAGAACTGAAGCTAGGGTCAGTGCATCAAGAGTCACCACGCTCAGACGTCTTCAGGAAAAGGGCTACCAAGCCACTTCTGAACCAGAGACAACGTCAGAAGCATCTTACCTGGGCTGTGGAGAAAAGAACTGGACTGTTGCTCAGTGGTCCAAAGTCCTCTTTTCAGATGAAAGTAAATTTTACATTTCATTTGGAAATCAAGGTCCCAGAGTCTGAAGGAAGAGTGGAGAGCACAGAATCCATGTTGCTTGAAGTCCAGTGTGAAGTTTCCACAGTCAGTGATGATTTGGGCTGCCATGTCATCTGCTGGTGTTGGTCCACTGTGTTTTCTGAAGTCCACAGTCAACGCAGCCGTCTACCAGGAAATTTTAGAGCACTTCATGCTTCCTTCTGTTGACAAGCTTTATGGAGATGCTGATTTCATTTTCCAGCAGGACTTGGCACCTGCCCACACTGCCAAAGGTACCAAAAGCTGGTTCAATGACCATAGTGTTACTGTGCTTGATTGGCCAGCAAACTCACCTGACCTGAACCCGATAGAGAATCTATGGGGTATTGTCAAGAGGAAGATGAGAGACACCAGACCCAACAATGCAGATGAGCTGAAGGCCACTATCAGAGCAACCTGGGCTCTCATAACACCTGAGCAGTGCCACAGACTGATCGACTCCATGCCACGCCGCATTGCTGCAGTAATTCAGGCAAAAGGAGCCCCAACTAAGTATTGAGTGCTGTACATGCTCATACTTTTCAGTTGGCCAAGATTTCTAAAAATCCTTTCTTTGTATTGGTCTTAAGTAATATTCTAATATTTTGAGATACTGATTTTTGACTTTCATGAGCTGTAAGCTCTAATCATCAAAATTAAAAGAAATAAACATTTGAAATATATCAGTCTGTGTGTAATGAATGAATATAATATACAAGTTTCACTTTTTGAATGGAATTAGTGAAATAAATCAACTTTTTGATGATCTTCTAATTATATGACCAGCACCTGTACAGTAGTCAACATTTGAAGTGGATCAAAACCTTTCATCAAAGCTGTCCTAAAACCTAAAACCAAAATGCGTTTTTGTCTTAGGACAACTTTGATTAACTTTTTTGATCCACTTCAAATGTTGACTACTGTATATATTAGTGCTGTCAAATGATTAATCACGATTAATCGCATCCAAAATAAAAGTTTTTGTTCACATAATATATGTGACCCTGGACCACAAAACCGGTCTTAAGTGTCATTTTTTCGAAATTGAGATTTATACATCATCTGAAAGCTGAATAAATAATCTTTCCATTGATGTATGGTTTGTTATGATCGGACAATATTTGTCTGAGATGCAATTATTTGAAAATCTGGAATCTGAGGGTGCAAAAAAATCTAAATATTGAGAAAATCACCTTTAAAGTTGTTCAAATGAAGTTCTTAGCAATGCATATTACTAATCAAAAATGAAGTTTTGATATATTTACAGTAAGAAATTTACAAAATATCTTCATGGAACATGATCTTTCCTTAATATACTAATGATTTTTGGCATAAAAAAAAAAATAGATAATTTTGACCCATACAATGTATTGTTGGCTATTGCTACAAATATACCCCAGCGACTTAAGACTGGTTTTGTGCTCCAGGGTCACATATGTGTGTGTTCTGTGTATATTTATTATGTATATATAAATACAAACACATGCATGTATACATTTAAGAAAAATGTTTATGTTTATATATTAAATATATTTATATATAATATAAAATATAAAAATATGCATGTATATATTTACATTTAGTCATTTAGCAGACGGTTTTATCCAAAGCGAATTACAAATGAGGACAATAGAAGCAATCAGACCAACAAAAGAACAATGATATAAAAGTGCTATAACAACTCTCAGGCCTTTTTTAAAAGAAAACAAGCAGTTAGAAAACAAATAGTTTGTGTTGTTGTTGTTAATTATAGGCCTATATTAAAAAAAAAAAAAAAAAAAGGAAAAAAGAATAGAATAGAATAGAGAAAGCTAGTGTTAAAGGTTTTTTTTTAAAGAAAACAATTAGAGTGCAAGTCTTAAAGGGTAAAGTGTTTTTTTGTTTTTTTTTATAAAAAAAAGACAACAAACAGATTAAATAGATTTAGAATAGAGAGTGTTAGAGGGTCAAATAAAGATGGAAGAGGTGTGTTTTTAGCCCTTTATATATTAATAGAGATCAATTTATGGATGTATACTCACTGAGTAAAAGGATAAGTTTGAAAATGCTCATGTTCCAGTCTCTCTGTCAGGTGCAGTTCATCTGCTCTGAGCAGGGGGTCTTACTTATAAACGCTTAGCTTTGCTACCACTCAACAGGTCAGGCTTTCACTTATAAACCACAGTTTTGCACATCTCCACAGTTGTCATGCTGATGTTTACTGAAAAGGGAAGAATCTGTTTGCTGCTGCATAGCACAACACTTAAGTTTCATTTTTGAGGAATAAGGAAACTCTAGACTCACTCGGTGTTCACACTCGCTTCCATCAGCCACTACCACACATCAATGATGCAAATATACAACAGACCTACCATGCTTTCTCACATTGTTTTTGTCATTTCTGCTCATTAGACATGTATATTTAGGTTTTATCCAAAGCAGCTGATAATGCATCCAAGGTATGCAGCGCGTGTGCATGTGTGTGTTCCCTGAGAAATGAACTCATGACTCTCATCTTTGATTCTACACTACTAACACTTGTTCAAATACAGGAGCAAGAGCCCAGCATCTGCCCAGTCAGCAAACAAATTTGGCCCAGATTTGGCATGCATCCGGCACTGGCATACAGCATGTGGGCCAAACATGACCCGGGTTTGGCAGAGATGGTACCGGGTTTAAGACGGCACACAAGACATGGTTCAGATGTCAAATATAGATATGTGGGCCACATAAGTATTGCCGATCTTGACCCACATTTAAAATCCATTTCAAATATTTTTGACTAAAATCCCAATGTAATATATTCACATATATGTGAAACACTGTTAAATATATTGAAATACATTTTGAAAATATATTTTTAAAATGCATAACATAAAGCTCATTGTGTGTTTAATTGTGTTTACATGTGAAATTATATTCATGCCTCATATGACATTATATGATATGATATATGTTATATTATAGAATAGCTATCCTGTTGTTTTATTTATATACAACTGACTTCAAACAATGTTTTGCATTCACTGCTTTCATATTCTCATTCAATTTACAGCTTGATGTAGGCCTACTAAACAATACATGATGAAGTTTCAGGACATTTTATTTGACTTTTATGTACTATTTATGTAAATGCTTTGATGTGTTTAGGCCATGCTGGCCAATCAGAAGCCTGACAAAGTTTCCAGTAGGCGGAGATAACAGCGCAGGCTCCGACGTCACAAGCCAAAAACTCCAGTTTAGCTGTCTACACGATAACACTGCAGCCGGAGTTTTTGAAAGTCTTCGCCCTGGCAGGAGTTTTCAAAGTGTTCGGTTTCAGTGACCTGCTGCAGCGTGGGTTTCACACGGGTCAGATGTGGGCCAGATCTGGGCCGACACTATGTTGCTGTCTGGGTTCCTGTATGTCCTACAAGGCCATCTTGTTTAACTCTGCTCTGAGGACACTTCATACACAACAACCTACAGAGGGGTCAATCATAATTCAAAAAAAGACACAGATGATAATAAAAAAGTTCTTTAAAAAATTTTAATCAATAACGGTAAGACGTAACCAGAGTACCTCACTTCAAACTGTAACAGTCTGTATATTATTTTCTAAACTTTAAATGTAGTGAAGTTTTTGTTCAAGCAGACTTTGTTGCTTGTGGAAACCTCACGCGAGCCTGAAAGATACTTAAAACTTTTGAAGACTGTTCACCAGAGACTAAATTTCAGTCCAGCAGACTTTTCTGCACACTTCACCACCGAGGCCAAAATGAGCATTGTGAATATAAGAGCCTCACATTACATTGTTTGTTTGAATTGTATTTCAGGGCAGTTCGTGAAGACCGATAACCTGGACAGAAGTCCGTTCCAGATCCAGCCTCCACCCCAGACTTCTCATTCACAAGGATTGCTGTCTACTAGATATTATGCGTACTCTTCAGACTTGGGTTCATGCAGATATTATTCAGGGACATGAACACTTGAATATTGCAAAAATAGAGAAACTACCTTATTTAAGAATTTTGTGTTAATTGCGTGGACATTAAACAAATATATATTTATTTTACTGTTTGTTGTTTTGTTTTCCAAAGCACCTAAAAGCCAGTTCACACTGCCATACTCCAACAGGGTGAACACACTGACCAAGCAAAACAAATAAGCATGTTTTTTAAATAGTTTTTTATAGTTTTTGTGAAAGTGTGAACTGACCATAATGCTGTATGTTAGGTGTGAGATTCATTCAACTTGGTTTGCTGATTAAACCTGATTAAATATAATATTAATATAATATTAAATATATATTAAATATTGTCGTTGTTGTGACTATTCATCTGGGAGGGGTGTGTATCAAGTGGTTATGGTTTTGTTGAGGCTGACATGTGGAAGCCATCTGGTCCAGTGTATAGGGCCAGAATAGGGCCAGCTATGGTCATACAGGACCTCAGATCCCACTTAGCAATTTTTCTCTGGCCCAGCTCAGTTATGGGTAATTAGCTTGGCTGAGACTTGGGCCAATTATGGCCCTTGTCTGGAATCCAGGCCTGGTCCACACTAGGACCGTAAGTCATTGCGGTATGTGGGCCAAGCAAAAGCTGATTGTGTGAGCCGGAGCTGGGCCAGAAAAAAATTGCTATGTGGGTGGACAACCACGAGATAAAGTTTCAGTTTCATTTTGCATGTGAGCGAGCGCTGAAACGACTGAAGCAGGATTCTGAAACTGATCGTTTCATGACCTTCTTCTCGAGTTCCTGTGTGTCTTCAGTACACTGTAAAAAACATACTGAAGTACTGAAATCTGTTTTGTACCTTTGAAATACACTGATAACCACCAAATGCAGATGGTGATGAGTCACATGATGAAGCAAAGCCCATCACAAGCAGCTTTTAAATAATAACATATATAGAAGGTGCACAGTGTCATTCACACAAACACTAAACACCATCATGCTGAGACTCATTAAACTGAAATATGCAATAAACATTACAAACATGAAATATGCAATAACATACAACCCTAATAAACATAACTGATAAAAAAAAAAAAAAAACTAAGAAGAAATCTAGATATTTCAAAGAAAAAACATCAAATTCAAACAAAATTTGAAATGCAACGCAGGGAATTCTGGGAACATCAATTTACGGTTTTCCCCTGTAAATTTTACATTCACTTCCAAAAGCGGTATTTTACCGTAAAATTGTCTGAAATGTATATTACAGTTTTTCACCGTATATATTAGGGGAACTTACCGTTAACCATTTAACAGGTTTTTACCGTAGCTTTTTCACAGGTTTTTACCGTTAAAATCACGGTCATTTTTTACAGTGTATGGTTTGACTGGATTTTAAGATCTCTGTCAGTCAGTTAGTTATAGTTTGGGCATTGTTGAGTATGCATTCTAAGTCACTTGTTTATCTCTAGCTTTTTCTTCTACTGTAGGTTTCTCTTCTTTTTCTTCCATAGGAATGCCATCAAGAGTAGATCTTTGCGTCTGATTAGTGGAGAGAAGCATTTTCATGAGGACAGAAACACCATATTATAGTTTCTCCTTAAACATTTTTACAGAAAATGTAATTGCTCCCAAAACAAATAACACAGCCAAGTACCTTAGACAAACGTCTCAACTTTACTGTATATTGAACCCAGATTGAAAATACACATTAAAAACAGCACACTATTAAAAACACGTACTTATCATAAAGTCGCTCAATGAGGAGTTTTGTTAAAGGAATAGGTAACCAAAAAATGAAAACGTGCCGAAAATGTCCTTACTCTCCGGCCATTCAAGATGTAGATGAGTCAACACAGAGGTGGAGTCATAAAACAAAACGCCCTCATTCTGTCCCTCGCAATTTTTTTGTGGGTGGAAATGAGTCCAAACATAGCTTTTTTTTTTTTTTAAAGAGAGTAATTAATCAGACACACAAGCTGCTTTAAGAACATGCTCCATTCATTGTCAATGAAACATCTGCACATGAGCTCTTTCCCCAAACATTCTCTTGAAGTTACAGATGTTTCTTCACTTTCAAATGATGTTCTAAATGGAGACACTGCAAAAGCACCGAAAAACAAACATATGTGCATGTCAAAATACAATGGCCTCAATTGCAAGGCAGTGATGATTCTGGCTCCATAGCAGGACTAGAGGGACATAGATGGAAAACATATTCATATCCAGCCTCCTGCTACGAGTGGTAGCCTCTTCCACAACTAAGAAAGGATCTCTGTAGTGAAGGTGGCAGCTTCTACAGTGTCCTCCGCCCAAACCATTGCCCAGAACAAATAAAGTCATGCCTTATGTGATTGTGGGTGATGAGGCATATCCACTAAGAAATGACCTAATGAAACAATATTCATATAGAGACATGGATCATGATCAGAGGATTTTTATTATTTGTCTTTAGCAAGCTTTCTAAGGGGCTGAGGGTGTTTGGTCCATCTGCTCGGAGTCGGACAGACAAGGTGGTTCAGATCACCGTGGCTTCCCTTGCGTCCAGTTTTCATTCGGGAATGCAAATCAGATGCATACCCCTAGTGAAAAATAAATATGCTAAAATGTATTTGAAATACATTTATTTCATTTATTTATGTACTTAATGAAAATACCAAGCAATTGTACTTTTGGCATAGTAAACTGGTATACTTCAAGTCTGCTAAATTGGAACTAATTGTGTACTTAATGCACTTTAATTGTGTGGAAGTAGTGCTGAAGTCCAACTAGAGATATACTGAAGTATATTTGATTGTGCTAAAGTGGAGCTAGTTCAAGTATACTTCAGGTCCTTATCTCGCATTTAAAGACCGGTATTATTTAAAGATCATACAATCGTCATCAATAGTGACGTTAAAACACATTTTAGGCTTCATGTTAAGCTATTGTGCACAAGTAGTATTCCAAATAAAGTTTAATTATACATTTTATATCAGTAAGTCTCGAGCAATATGTCAGTAAATATGTTAACATATTTGAACTATACTTAGTATGAAATAAATGTATTTTAAATATATTACTCGGGTATACTCCACCAGGCTGCAGACTGGGAAAGTTCTAAGCACATCATGGGGCAGTTTATCACCTGGAGAATACTGAGCGCCTTTTCCACTTGGAAAAAAAATTAAATAAGTTTAATCAACATTTTTTTAAATATCCATGAAATGAAGCCACCTTAAAATGACAAGAAATTGTATTGTGCCATCTCAGGCTATGCAATTTATTATTTTATGAGTATTTTTCTACCTCATGTTTTGGTATTTTTGTCAACCCTGTTACTGACACAAGCGTTATTAGATACTATAGTTTAATTATAACTGTGTGATAGTGTTCACATATACAGTATGAGCAGCATTTTAGTCCCTCTTTTCACTGGGATTGTTTTGAATTTTGAATTTCTTTTATATGTTTATATCTGTCATTTAGATGACCAAGAACTTCATCATTTCCGAGGGTGACCACGTTAAGAAAAAAAAAATTACATTTAAAAAATGTTGTTTACATAATAGTGTTCAGTTTTACAACTTTAAATTGCACTATATTGTTTTGCACTTAGCATAAGTCGTATGACAATAGTAAACAGTCAAATTTTCAGTTTAAATCGGTTGATTGTTGATTTAGCACGTTACATTTCTAAGAGATCTAATGTTTTAGGGGTACTGTTATTAGATAATGTGTCCATCGGTTTGTTAACAGTATTGACACAGCATGATGCCCCCCCCTCAGTCAAGCCTCATAAATCATCAAAAATACAGCACTACAGAAGTGAGAGAAACATGCTCGTGTTTTAAGTGCAGGAATCCTGGCTGAGAGGTGATGAAACCTCATAGAAGTGATGTCACTTGAATGTACATTATTTTACAAGGTTTTTTTGATGAGGGTAACAGGGCTGACACGAAAACACGGGACACCAATAAAAAGATTTAAATTTTATTGAAAAAAAATGCATACTTTGCTCAACAATGAGACTATTTTAAACACTATGCAAATGTGATTTTTATGTCATTTTGCCTTCATGTTGCAAATTAAAAGTCCTGCTGAAAAAGAAAAATCATAGTGAGTGACAGGCCAAAAACCTTACCCTTATCAGCATAAATGCTATTTAAATTATTTAAAATAATATTTAATTGACTTTTTTTGATGTAATATTGATGAAAGAATACATAGTATGATTATGTTTTTAAACTGCAAATTTATTCATGATTATTTCTTAGGGACGCAAAAGGCACCGATTTCATGGAATGAGCCACCTGTTTAACACGAGGAGCTCTGATCGATCCTGTTAGCACTGTACACACCACTTTAGCTCACTTTTTCTCAGTCAACCTAATCTTTTCATTTCTGTGGCAAATGATGCCTTCTATATTTCTATAATGTTTATCTAATGATAGCGGCATTGTGTCTCACATGGGACGAAGAGGATTACGTAAGAGTACAATTATATATGATATATGTGACCCTGGACCACAAAACCAGTCATAAGTGTCAATTTTTTGAAATTGAGATTTATACATCAAATGAAAGCTGATATATAATCAAAAGTGAATATTATATGATACATACTATTTAAGTGAAGCTGAAATAATCTTTCCATTGATGTATGGTTTGTTAGGATCGGACAATATTTGTCTGAGATGCAACTATTTGAAAATCTGGAATCTGAGGGTGCAAAAAAATCAAAATATTGAGAAAATCATCTTTAAAGTTGTTCAAATGAAGTTCTTAGCAATGCATATTACTAATCAAAAATGAAGTTTTGATATATTTACGGTAGGAAATTTACAAAATATCTTCATGGAACATGATCTTTACTTAATATCCTAATGATTTTTGGCATAAAAGACAAATGGATAATTTTGACCCATACAATGTATTGTTGGCTATAAATATATCTGTGCTGCTTATGACTGCTTTTGAGCTCCAGGGTCACATATAAACAACTTTTTTGGCAAATTTCAAGCAATTTGTATTTGAACATTGCAAAATTCCTCAACATACAGAGTCGGCAAAATAAAACATTTTGACATTAACATTTTGATGCAAAGTAATTTTATTAATTAAGTCATTAATGAATTAATCCACGTTATAAAAAAATCAACAAATGATTGCAATAATCCATATTATATTAGAACTAAAATATCAAACTACCTTATCACTCGGGTCATGGTCTTGTGGCAGCGTGGAGAATATCTGAGGAAGATAAGAGACAGGCAGAGGTGTACTATACCGAGTATATGGTGGTGGTGGTGTAGAGACAGGGCGTTTCAGGTAAATAGCAAATAAGCAATTCAGTAAATAAAACTGATAAAACACAGCTGTTGTGACGAGTCAGAAGCGTTTGGATCCATTTGCAGCTTTATTAGAGTAATCAGACAATACAGGGTCAAATACTGGCAAAGCAGAGCAGCAGGGGCTAGACAGAGACAGAATCAAGAACCGGGCAGAAGATCAGGGCAGGCGGCAAGCAGACACAGTCCAGGGAAAACAAGCCAAGGTCGGGGCAGGCAGAGAACAATCAGAAAACAGGATACAGTCCAAGGTCAAAAAACACAGAAATCAGACACGGGTATACGCTCAGAAATGACAGCAAGGGCAAATCAAGACTTCGCAAGGAGTCTGTGTGAGTGAGTGGCTTATATGTGTGAGTGTAAATGAGGTGCAGGTGTGGATGATCAATCAGTCCCAGGTATGAGGATGATGGGAAATGGAGTCCAAATGGAATGCTTAATATTCGGGGGATGGCTCCCTCTGGTGGTGCGAGGGAGGCGGTAAAGGAGCCTCCTCTGTAACAACAGCTTCTATTTTAAAATGGCAGTTTATTATTTCTGGCCGCAGTTATTAAGTGTAGCCCGTGCCAGGCCGCCTGCTGTAGTTGTGACCTCTTACGGAGTCCCTTCGTGGTCGTGTTGTGGAGAAAGACTTCTGCTCATTGCAAAAGTCACTCAAGTGGCAGACTTCCAGAAGAATGAGACGTAACTGCTGGAGACAACAAAACATCTGAAGTGGTCCAGTCCAACTTCTGTTATCGGCTGTTGCCCAATAAATGTACAGGCTACTCAGGTTTTTTTATGTTCCATCACTTTTATTTTACATAATTAATTATCAGTCCTCTTAGCTTCTTTCTAACGGTGGGATCCTGTCAGTTAGTCCATTTTTAATAATAACCTTTAATTTCTCATTCGCCAGGGACGTATACGTCATGTGAACTATTAGGGCAGTTTAATAAATGATTGTTTGCAACATATGGCCCTAGTTCTCTCCTACATGAACCTCACCTTTATACACATTCACGTCAGCTATACGGCCTTCACAGTGTTTCTGGCTTTTTTGATCAAAATATTTGCTAACACTTTATAATAACTGCAGGCTATGAATCATTAGGTAAGCATTAGTAAATAGTCAGTTCATCCTTTATAAAGCATTGTCCCAACATTAATAGTCAATAGTAAGCAGTTTATAAATACAGCTATAAATGCCTTGTTCTTGATTTATAACGCTCAGTTATCTTCCTAACAGAAAAAAATATGTGGAATATGTGTTAATAAAGCATTTATTAACACACTGAGCAACTATTATCATGTGTCTAAATAAGATTTATAAATGTACATTTAAATAGTTTATTAATCATTTACTTACACCTTATAAATGATCTTATGAACCACCGACAACTAAATAACTGGTTTGTAAACAACAATTTAGAAATGATAAATTGATTGTTAATGAAGTCAAGTCATCTTTATTTATACAGCGCTTTTACAATACAGATTGTGTCAAAGCACTTAACAGCATCAAATTAGAGGATAGAGTGTCAGTAATGTATAACACGATTAAACACTCAATTTTCTCAATTCTCAAAGTATGAAAATACAATTATTAAACATTATAGATATGCTCAAGAACAAAACATTTACAGCTGTATTTATAAACTGCTTACTAATGACTATTAATGTTGGGACAATGCTTTATAAAGGATGAATTGACTATTTACTAATGCTTAACTAATTCATAGTGTGCAGTTATTATAAAGTGTTACCAAATATCCCAGAGTGGCCACAACATCTGATCACACCGCAGTGTTTCACAAGTTAATATTTCATGACCTCAACATGCGGTGACGTATGTTAATATGTCATGGCCACAACAAAAGCATGTCCTTCTCCAGTCACTGTAGCCTGACTCGTTCAGTGAAGACCATCTGTTTCCTTCACGCTGGAAGGCAGGATTCACCACGGTTTTTCTATGTAAGAAAGCTGGACTAAATCCGATCCGATCAGCTTCATCTGAAGGAGGCTTCTTTGTTCTGAACACAATAGTAATCTGCAACCAGTGTCTTAAGCTTCACATGTCTCAAGTATTATTACAAAGACATTCTTTACATGAACAGTTTACATGAGCTCTGGTGAAATTCACAGGTTAAATGTTACGAAAGCATCAAGCTACTGTATATACAGTGAGGAAAATAAGTATTTGAACACCCTGCTATTTTGCAAGTTCTCCCACTTAGAAATCATGGAGGGGTCTGAAATTGTCATCGTAGGTTCATGTCCACTGTGAGAGACATAATCTAAAAAAAATCCAGAAATCACAATGTATGATTTTTAACTATTTATTTGTATGATACAGCTGCAAATAAGTATTTGAACACCTGTCTATCAGCTAGAATTCTGACCCTCAAAGACCTGTTAGTCTGCCTTTAAAATGTCCACCTCCACTCCATTTATTTTCCTAAATTAGATGCACCTGTTTGAGGTCGTTAGCTGCATAAAGACACCTGTCCACCCCATACAATCAGTAAGAATCCAACTACTAACATGGCCAAGACCAAAGAGCTGTCCAAAGACACTAGAGACAAAATTGTACACCTCCACAAGGCTGGAAAGGGCTACGGGAAATTGCCAAGCAGCTTGGTGAAAAAGGTCCACTGTTGGAGCAATCATTAGAAAATGGAAGAAGCTAAACATGACTGTCAATCTCCCTCGGACTGGGGCTCCATGCAAGATCTCACCGTGGGGTCTCAATGATCCTAAGAAAGATGAGAAATCAGCCCAGAACTACACGGGAGGAGCTGGTCAATGACCTGAAAAGAGCTGGGACCACCGTTTCCAAGGTTACTGTTGGTAATACACTAAGACGTCATGGTTTGAAATCATGCATGGCACGGAAGGTTCCCCTGCTTAAACCAGCACATGTCCAGCCCGACTTAAGTTTGCCAATGACCATTTGGATGATCCAGAGGAGTCATGGGAGAAAGTCATGTGGTCAGATGAGACCAAAATAGAACTTTTGGTCATAATTCCACTAAACGTGTTTGGAGGAAGAAGAATGATGAGTACCATCCCAAGAACACCATCCCTACTGTGAAGCATGGGGTGGTAGCATCATGCTTTGGGGTGTTTTTCTGCACATGGGACAGGGCGACTGCACTGTATTAAGGAGAGGATGACCGGGGCCATGTATTGCGAGATTTTGGGGAACAACCTCCTTCCCTCAGTTAGAGCATTGAAGATGGGTCGAGGCTGGGTCTTCCAACATGACAATGACCAAGCACACAGCCAGGATAACCAAGGAGTGGCTCTGTAAGAAGCATATCAAGGTTCTGGCGTGGCCTAGCCAGTCTCCAGACCTAAACCCAATAGAGAATCTTTGAGGGAGCTCAAACTCCGTGTTTCTCAGCGACAGGCCAGAAACCTGACTGATCTAGAGAAGATCTGTGTGGAGGAGGGCCAAAATCCCTCCTGCAGTGTGTGCAAACCTGGTGAAAAACTACGGAAACGTTTGACCTCTGTAATTGCAAACAAAGGCTACTGTACCAAATATTAACATTGATTTTCTCAGGTGTTCAAATACTTATTTGCAGCTGTATCATACAAATAAATAGTTAAAAATCATACATTGTGATTTCTGGATTTTTTTTTAGATTATGTCTCTCACAGTGGACATGCACCTACGATGACAATTTCAGACCCTCCATGATTTCTAAGTGGGAGAACTTGCAAAATAGCAGGGTGTTCAAATACTTATTTTCCTCACTGTAAACCACATTGAATCTTATGCCAACATCGCCACCTAGTGCTTAGAAACTCACAACTGCTCGGGTCATTTACATAAACCGCATATAAAGCATACATCTTCTACATAAACTTCAAATAAAGTGAGATTCAGTTACTAATATGACAGAATCACACACAAACACCCAATACTGGGTTAAAAAAAAAAGTGTTTAAAAGTAAGCGAAACACTGCTGTAACAGCGGTACCGTCCTAGCACTTCACAACTTCAACTTCAAGATCAAATAAAGCAATCGAACTTCAGCAAACAGTATTTCTTTTGTCACGTTTATTCACCCAATGAAAATATGTTCTTAATTATATAGGATAGAGAAAGAAAAAAACAACAAATCTCGAAACCTAGTCCTCGATTTTACACCAGTAAAAGTTTTACAGAGTTTTATACTGCGGTCAATCTAGCCGCCGCGCTGTTTTGTTGCGCGCGCATATACAGTGCATTACGGCGATCTTCCGCCTGCGTTCACTCAGCCAATTTATTTATTTAACTGCTTAACTTATACATACAAACAAGAACAGGGAAATAAGAGCAAGGGTAATATATTAAGAAAATGAGCTATATTAATAAAGTACTATCAGATTAACGGTCTGTAATATTATAATAATCTCTCTAAAAAAATAAATAAAATGTATTTTAAATAAGCCTTATAAAATTAAATTGTCTAAAAGTGTTAAGTAACAGCCTAATAATTATGGTTCAAACAAAATTATATCAAAATACAAAACAAGTGTCCAAAATCTCATATCTAACCTGTTTTGCTTAGCATTTCAGATAGCTTTAAAAAGGAAAGTCCCTGTTACCACAGACTAGTTTCACTTCAGATTGATAGTAGACCTTCTCAGGTTGTCACTCGCCCAAAATCGGGTAAGTCTGATGTTGCATTACAAAATAAAAGCCCTCCAAACTCTCATATAAAGGTTATTTTGCTGGGCATTTCAGATAGCTCTAAAAAGTAAAGTCCCCAGGAAAATAACCTTTATATGAGATTTTATTTTTTTATTTTGTAATGCAACATCAGACTTACCTGAATTTGGGTGAGTGACATCCTGAGAAGGTCTACTATCAATCTGAAGTGAAACTAGTCTGTGGTAACAGGGACTTTCCTTTTTAAAGCTATCTGAAATGCTAAGCAAAACAGGTTGGATATGAGATTTGGGCGGGCTTTTAGTTTGTAATTCAACATCAGTTATTTTGATATTTCGTTTGAACCATAATTATTAGGCTGTTACTTAACACTTTTAGACAATTTAATTTTTATAAGGCTTATTTAAAATACATTTTTTAGAGATTATTATAATAATATTACAGACAGTTAATCTGATATTACTTTATTAATTAGTATAGCTCATTTTCTTAATATATATTACCCTTACTCTTATTTCCCTGTTCTTGTTTGTATGCATAAGTTAAGCAGTAAAAAACATTGAGTGCGTTGAAATACGTTGCTCCGCTTTATAGTCGACAACTCCGACTGGTAACATTAGATGAATGAGCTTCCAGAGGAATCCACATCAAACACATCTCCACTCCGAGCAGCACTCAACTGAACACAGTCCCAATCAGACATGCATCCACAACACATCAGGAAATGAAGTTAGAGAAAGAAAAAGTCCTTCTGAAAAAATAGAAAATACCAAAAACAAACATAAGTATTCCTCCCACATTATACATAACAGAAGACGACAATATTCCAATATACTCACATGTTGAGCTTAAAACCAAAGGTTTCCCAGCCAGGACTTTGTAGACCCACAGTTCAAAGCAACATGTGTTCCCTCCACACAGACTGAACTACTTCTTCAGGCAACTGCTCACCTGATATACAATCCAGGTGAGTCTAACGCGCGCCCTCTAGTGCCTCTAGTATTGCCACACATAGAATTCTTAATTGCATTCCTCTAAGGATAGGAAAAACTGTGTTAGTGTGTTAGCACACACACACACACACACACACACACGCACGCACACACACACACACATGCACACACACACTCACTCACGCACGCACACGCACACACACACACACACACACATCTTGACAGCAGGCACATGACCTGCAGCTCCGCTCGAAGGTTCCTTGAGTAAGCGTGAAACAGAGGAAGTGTGTCAGAGAGCAGATCTGATGTGAGAGATGAGAGTCACTGCTCTACTCTGCCTCTCGTTGCATGGAGTGATTCTCACAGCACACAGTATGTCTGATCTGCTGGCCTTCGCTCTGCTGCTGTGTTCCTCAGAGCTGCGGTGTGATGCTGTGGGTTCATCTGTGTCAGGTCTCCAGCACCAGCGGGTCCGGCCCGGGGGCATGGCCGTTCTGCCCTGCGGTCAGCTGCAGGCTGGGAGAGTGACCTGGAGCAGAGATCTGCATGGACGCCAGGTGTCCATCCTCAGCACTGAGAACGGAGACGTGACCAGACACCTGCAGGATCACAACCACAGCTCGTTACCGGACCGGTCTCTGCTCATCTGGTTCGTCTCGTCCTGGGATCAAGGCTTGTATTACTGCAACGGGACTCCTGCGGCATGTCTGACAGTCAGAGCGGGTAAGAACCAAAGCCTCAGCGTGACATGCTGAAAGCACGTTTGTATATCACTGCTCAAAACTTGCTTGTTCTCAGAACATTACCTTTCTGAAGCTGACTTCTGTTTCATCTGCACTGTAAAAAAATAAGTGTAATTTTAACTGTAAAATTTTGTAAAAACACTACGGGAATAAAACTGTTAATAGGTTAATAGTTCCCGTACTATATACAGGAAAAAAACTGTAAAAGATCTAACCAGACATTTCATGTAATTTTACAGTAAAATGCTGTTAATTGGGCAGTTTTTAGAAGTAAAAAATAACAAATCAATTTACAGTTTACAGTCAAAAACTGTAAACTGATATTCCCAGAATTCCCTGCATGACACTGCACATTTGAAAGTATTTGGTTTAAATAATCATGTTTTTTAATACTTTTTGTTATCAGTTATGTGCATTTGGGCTTTATGTTACATCTTCTGTTGTTTAATTACAGTTTATTGCATTATTTAAGTATCGTGTGTTACCATGATGGTGTTTTGTGTTTGCATGAATGACTCTTGTGGAGAAGTTTGTGATGAGCTTTGATTCTTCATGTGGCTTTCTCTTTTACCACCTGCACTATTATGGTGGTTGACAGTATGTTAAAGGTACAAAACAGATTTTAATAGCAGTGTGTGTTGTTGAATTTACTGGTTTACATTCAAATTTCCTTACTGTTTTATACTGTAAATTGTACAGTTTGTTCTGTATTTTTTACAAAATTATTCTGGCAACCACAGCTGCCAAAGTTATTTTGTAAAAACTACAGAATTTGTTTTTACAGTGTGTCCTGTTCCTCTGTGTTCACTTCTTTTCCTGTATTTTGTCTGACGTTATCCTCTGTATTACTGCTTGATGTTATCTTCACCTATTTATTGTAAAGTGTCCTTGAGCTCTGGAACGATGCTATATAAACATTATTATCATATATTTCTAATATATATTATATAAATGTATTATCAAATGATATGAGCTGAAACCAAAATTTATTTTAAAACAGTTATTTTGCTAGCTGTGTATATTCTATGACAGCAAATGAAAGACTGGTATGAATGAATGAATGGTAAAAGGTAGGATAGATTAGATGTGGATCTTTGGTTTTGTGATGTTTTGATAGGATCGGTGGGTGACTTTCAGCTTCTTTCAACAGCTATTTGTCATATATTTTTACTTTTTAAAAAAAAATATGTATTAATTATTATGTATTCATTTCATTGCACATGAAAAGTTGCCTAACAGGTTAGAATATGTACAAGTGGGACACGCGAGATGTGATGGAAGAAGATCTCTAGGTCTCTAGGATCTGCTCATAGGCTCAGAGAGATTTGGGGAAACACAGGCCAGATCAACAAATAAATACAAAATAAACCAAGAGATTGTGCAACACTTCGAGTCAATAAGTAATTCATCATTTCATTAAACAAGGTTACATGACACTTGGTGACACAAACACACGTCTGTTCTGATAGTAAACGGAGTAAAATAAGCAGTCTATATATTTAATACGATCACTGCAGCAGATAAAGCACAGCCCACCGGAGACGACCCCGCTGCGCCTGCAATCAGGAGCGAGTTTCTACATCTGTGTTAACGGCTCAAACATGAAGTTAAAGCTGAACGTGTGAATGTCAACGATGTCTGTGTAATATTACACACACACACACTTCACAGCCGTTCCTTCTACAGAATATCTGAGAATATTGTAGAGCTCTTCAGAGACTCAAGACACAAGCAAGATGCATTTCTGTTCACGCAGATGATGAACAGAATTGGACTTTCACTGCACTTCTTCTGTTCTGTGTGATTTTCACAGCTGATGGACAGAACAGAGAGGATCTGGCTGCGTGTCTCAGAGGTGAGTCAGGACAGAAGGACATCGCTCTGGAATTTAAATGCTGCTTCACTAATATAAGCCTTTTATCCATGCAATCAATGCTGATTCTGCACAGAAGCTGAGAAATCCTTTCTCTGCGGTGGATAGACTCGCTGTGTAAGAATGACAAATCAAGCCTTTATTTATACTTTCACTTCCTCTTTATGAAAGTCTGTACTGTGGTAACAGTGAAGATGTAGGATTGTGACAGGCTTAATATTACTCAACTGTCTCAGAAAGTCATGTCATCATCTCACACGTTACATCCAAAATCATTCGATTCAAGTCAATTAAAATGAAAAAGATTGCAATTCGCTTTCCATTCAAAACAAACACAAGGATTAGATAACAGATGCAGAATTAAGATTGATTTGTTATAATAGATAAGGCAACATCATGTGCAGGTCAGACACCATCAACCTGTCATTTAAGAGATTCATAAGGCAATGTTTCAGGAGCAGAGTCTGAGTTTGCTGAAAGGTTTGTGTGTTGATCGTCAGGAGCGGAGCGTGTGGATGTGACGGAGCGGGTGCTGATGTTTGCTGGCGTTGCTCTGGCGGCTCTGACGCTGCTCTCTGCTACTGCAGCTGCTGTCAAAGCTTCACACTCCATCCGCAGAGAAACACGGAGATCTCGCAGCGCAGACCTGTACATCAACCTGAGAGAACACCAGTCAAACTAGCCTGGACTATTACACTGCTTAGCCAAGCGTCACTGTTGCTGTTGTTCCTACTAACACTATCTAACGCTAAGTATTATTCATATTATTTGAAGCAGCTAGACTTACCGCCTGCTTTTCAGCTGCTGAATTATAAAATTGGCAATGTGCAATAAACTTCCCCACACAGCAACCCCCAGCGTTTAACACTCTGAGTGTGGACTCACTGGACTCATATCAACACTGAAGCAGTGTTCACGTGAATGAGATAATTAGGTGATTAATTGAGTGATGATGACCATTATTGAAGACACCTGGTGTTAACAAGCAGAATCACCAAAGGAGAAAATCTAAATTTGTATGTCACCATTATAGTGGTCAGTGTTTGCATTAGCTGGGATCTTGACCATTGACTTTTTAATATTGTTTGGCTGCTGTAACTGAGTTATAACAGCCAGACAAGCCAAGCGTAAAAGTCATCAGGTGGTGATGGTTATGTTTTAACATAATCATTATTTGACTTGAGTCATTGAGCTTATTTAGAGTCTGGTCTCCGAGTTGTTTTGTCTTTATTGATTACAACAGCTTTGTGATTCCACAGCGAAAGATACTGTATTTTTTATACATTTTGCAATGGTTTCTTGCAAGCTGTTCTGATAAAAATAAAACAAAGTCTTTCCTTTAGGCAGACACAGACATCAAGAATCAGCGTATGAATCTCAACAACGGTGACAAACAGCATATTCAGATAAACAGATCAACTCTGAACGTCACAAAACAAGCTACTAAAGTCACATAAAACCAGCAAAAAAGTAAGAATAAAAGAAGTTACAAAGACAATTCAACTCGTAACTTATTCATGCCGCAATGCATGATGGGAGCCAATGATGAGTTTTTATTAGCTACAACATACTTTTTTGATGGTCACCATTGTTGTGATTCTCACGCTGATTCCTGATGTTTGTGTGTCTAAACTAAAGTTATTGTTTAGTTTGATATTGTGTAGGAGTGACTTCTGAAAACATCTGTCTGATTATGCCAAAAATACCAGCTCTTGTATTTTTCACCTTGTTGACGAAATCATTAAACAAAACCTAACTCAGGTGTTCAGGTCAATTCATGACTTGCATTAATGCAGGGAGACCCAAAAAAATGCTTTCCACTACAAATACCATTCATTTACAACCATCACAAACCATCAGCTAACCATCAAAACCATTAAAAAATGTGTTTCGGGACACATTCCAGCAGGATTTGTTGGTTTTAATAAGTCACCAACAGAAAGTGACCAATAACAAGTAGACCAACAGGAACCATATACAGTTTCCATTAAAACCCCAGTAAAACCATTGCAAATTCTGTGATTGTTTCTATAGTTTTTTCTTCAGCAGGGCATATCTAGAGTCCAGAACCTCAGAGGATGTGTTGCGTGTTTGACCTGTAAGCGGACCATCTGTGATGTAATACTCAAATGACTCTTTCAACATGTGTCTGTGATGAAATTCATTGCAGAAGTGCTTCAGGGGTTTCCTCTTTTTCCCTCTCTCCCTTCATCACACTGTGTGTCACAAGACAACTGAGCCAGAAACTTATTGCCAAAACACATTGAAGAAATATCCCCCCATCTTCTTCATTTCAATGTTCTTTTGACCTCTGCCTTTTTTATGTTTGTGAACAGCATAAAACACTGCAAATACTTTCTGACAGATGGTTTTGCTGCACTGTTTGTTTAAAGCATATCACGCAAGCAGGAGTTAAACTCAATATTATTATTTTCATTATATTTTCAGCATCATTACTCCAGTCTTCAGTGTCACATGATCCTTCATGATCATTCTAATATGCTGATTGGAAGAAAGAAAAAATACTTTTATTGAGCTACGATGTGTTACATTGATCAAAAGTGACATCTACAACCAGAATTCCGGAATTGTTGGGACGTTTTTTAATTTTTTTAATAAAAAGGTCATTTTTTGGATATGTGGGTGCTTAAGCATGAAGGGAAGCGGATAACCACTTTGCATACCAAAGAAACTGATCGTAACGCTCTTCTACTAGCTACGAGTTTCCATCCATCCTCTTTGAAAAGAGTTCTACAGATTAACCCCTTAACTGTCACCCACAGTTTTGAACAGAGACATTATAGTGCACTATCCAAACTTAATTTTTTATAATTCATGAATGAAAATGTTTTGTAACATGATTTTAATGTACCATTTACATGGTAATGCAATGTCTGATTTTAAAATGGGTTTCAAAGGATGAATTTTGAAATTTTAAGTTTTCTACTGATAAATAATTTCTTATGATTTCTAATTCGTGATAGAGAAAAAGGCAACTAAGAAGACTTTCTGTGACAAAGGTCAGAATTCATGTCATGATGTAGATTTTTTTCAGGTGCACTCTTGTCATAAACAGAGGTGTCAAATCCAGGGTCAGAAAGTAAAAGTCCTGCCATGTGTTTATTCCACCCATGAACTCAGCAGCTGATTTCACCAGAGGAGGAACCAACTCATTCCTTTCAAGTCACAAGCAAGTTTCGAGTCAAATCCCAAGACCTCAACGAGTTGAGGTAATTAAGAGATAATTGAGAGACTAATTAAATGATGATTGTGCATTAGTGATGAACACCTGCTGTTACTGTGAATCACAGAGGATCAGATGTTGATGTTTTATTGGTTAAAATGATACCACCATCATGTAGATCAGTGTTTGCTTTAGTTGGGCTCTTGACCCTTGACTCCTGTGTTAGATCTCTGTAGCAATGCATGTGCTGTTGTAAAGCGGAGAGATCAGTGCTGTGCAGTGAGCAACTGTTAGTTGTTTTCATATGATGAGGTAATCATCAGGTGCTTACCTGTTTGCATCCAATATACTGTGTGTATATATATATATACACATACAACATTTTTCATTTTTTTAATTTATGTTCTGCTTTTGAATAAACAACTCTGTGAAACCACAGTACGCAATGAATTTACTGCTGTAGTAGTTATAGAGAAAGAATTTTAAATCTAATGCATTTAAATATTTAAACTCCAGTCCTACTCAGACACACACAGACATCAAGAACCAGCGTATGAATCTCAACAATGGTGACAATCAACAAAATGCTTCATGCTGCAATGCATGCTGGGTAACACCACAGTATGAATAATTATTGTCACCACTGTTGAGGATCGTATGATAAGTGTTCATGTCTAAAAGCCTGAGCAATATAATTCTTAATTTTTCCAATATTTAATATTACGATGGCATTTGTTTAATAGTAAATTCCTGCAGTTCTGTAACAGCTGAACGTCAGTAAATAAACCAAAGAGAGACACCTTCATGATGTTCATTCAAGTGACATAAAAGCCAAAAGTGTAAGCTCATCTGCTTCCTCAAGCTTTTAATTCAGCAATGTGCAAATGTTTGTTGTGAACAATATTGCAATTGCTTAAAAGCAATCCATTCTCAGTTACTAAAAGGGTCAAGAGCCCAACTAAAGCAAACACTGATCTCCATGATGGTGGCATCATTTTAACCAATAAAACATCAACATCTGATCCTCTGTAATTCTCAATAACAGCAGGTGTTCATCACTAATGCACAATCAACATTTAATTAGTCTCTCAATTATCTCTTAATTACCTCAACTCGTTGAGGTCTTGGGATTTGACTCGAAACTTGCTTGTGACTTGAAAGGAATGACTTGGTTCCTCCTCTGGTGAAATCAGCTGCTGAGTTCATGGGTGGAATAAACACATGGCAGGACTTTTACTTTCTGACCCTGGATTTGACACCTCTGGTCATAAATTAATCTATTACTTTTCCTACATAATTTTTTAACAGAAAAAGTGGTAAAATACCTATTTAGGAGTCTTAGACCTTTCCAACGATATATAGTTTGTCATGATTAGATTAGGATTTAATTGTAAAATAGTGAAGTAAAGGTAGGCGTCCCACAGGGTGGACGGTGACAGTTAAGAGGTTAAGAAGGATTTGTCATTCAGATTCTGATTTTATCGAAAAGTCGCTGATTATGAAAGAAATTTTTGGATAGAGGATATCCCATAAAATGGGTTAATGATGCTTTTGATATAGCTTTTAAAAAAGCACATACAGAGTTGTTAAATAAGAAGACAAAACAGACAAAAAAACATTAGTTTACTTTTATTACTACATATTCGTCAACAACTTATCAGATCAGAAACATTTTTAAAAAACATTGGCATTTACTAACCTCGGACCCAGAGTTGAGTCCTCTTTATCGATATCCTCCGATGATTGTAAATAAGCGGTCTAAATCTTTAACTCTCCTACATCTCAAACCTTGAGTCCTATACAGAAAGGAAAAGATCGGTGCGGTAATTGTGCACAGTGTAATACATTCAAAACTGCGTTTTTTTGTACTGTATTTTTGAGTGTCTGCTTAATTGTGAAGAGATGATATTGTAATTTTGTTTAGATATTTATTGTCTAACAATGTGACTTCTCAAATATCATTAGATGTGTTTATAAAATAGGGAACATTGTTTACTGGTAATATTGAAAGTGTTTTTTATTGGATATTTGAGTCCTCGCTAATCATGTCTTACGAGTTGGTTCACATGTAGTGTCGATTACATTCATTGGTTGCGACTGTTTTTAAATGTTTTGTCTGTAACAGTATACACAAGCTTGATGAAGGTCAGTGGACCGAAACGTCACTGGTTTTTTGTAATAAATGTCTATATTTAGCATGGACCGATAGTGTGCGGGATCATCATTTTTTATTGATTGGATTCCATTTTGTTGTTGGAGTTTTTTTCTTATGCACCTATCAACTTCTCAGGTGTGCTGAGTTTGTGTTGATTGAATAAAATGAAAACTAAAAGAATTTCAAATCACATGAGCCAATATTTTATTCATAGAACATAGATAAACATAAGTGTTTAAACTGAGAAATTTTTATAATTTTATGCACAAAATGAGCTCATTTCAAATTTGATGTCTGCTAAAGGTCTCAAAAAAGTTGGGACGGGGCAACAAAGGGCTGAAAAAGCAAGAAATTTTGAAAAGATTCAGCTGGGAGAACATCTAGCAACTAATTAAGTTAATTGACATCAGGTCTGTAACATGATTAGCTATAAAAGGGATGTCTTAGAGAGGCAGAGTCTCTCAGAAGTAAAGATGGGCAGAGGCTCTCCAATCTGTGCAAGAGTGCGTAAAAGGATACTGCAGCTATTACAACAGCATGGCTTTGTAGCAGAAGAGTCCAGGTGCTGAATTGACCTGCCTGCAGTCCAGATCTTTCACCTATAGACAATATTTGGTGCATCATTAAACGAAAATACGTCGAAGACGTCCACGAACTCTTCAGCAGCTGGGAACCTATATCAGGCAAGAATGGGACTGAATTCCGACACCAAAACTCCAGAAGCTGTTTTGTAAAGAAGAGGAGATGCTACACCATGGTAAACATGCCCTCGTGCCAACTATTCTGAGACCTGTAGCAGGCATCACATTTGAAATGAGCTCATTTTGTGCAGAAAATTCTAAAATTCCTCAGTTTAAACATTATGTATGGAAGCCCGTTTCCGCCACTGAATAAAAAATTAAAAAGGTAATTGCGACTTTTTATCTCATAATTGCGTGATATAAACTCACAATTGCGAGGAAAAAAAAGGCAGAATTGCGAGTTTTTATCTCGCAATTGTGACTTTATAACTCGCAATTGTGAGTTTATATCTCACAATTCTGTGGAAAAAAAAGTCAGAATTGTGAGGCAAAAAGTCACAATAACCTTTTTTTTTTTTTTATTCAGTGGCGGAAACGGACTTATGTTATCTATATTCTATTGTGAATAAAATATTGGCTCATGTGATTTGAAATTCTTTTAGTTTTCATTTTATTCAAATTTAAAAAGTGTCCCAACATTTCCGGAATTCAGATTGTATAATATTAAAATAGATTTATATACATTTAAAATAAATACTGTTTGCTTAACTGTTGAACTTTAAAAGAATAAATGGCTTACAATATGGCTTTTTATTCCCCCAATTTCTCACTCATATACTTGGGTAAATGACGTGTATATATACAAATCTGCTTCCTCAATAAAAAAAATAATAAAATAAATAAAAGAATTAAAAAACATTTTTAGTATATAGGTACATAACCCTAACTGGACATGTAGACATGTTTTTCAAATGTTTGTAATGAAACGACTTTGTTATTGTTGAAACTTGCAAACACTTATTTTTATACTTTCATATCTGCAGTTCTGAACAATCCAGCGCTGTGAGTTTATTTATAAATAGATTGTTACCTCAGCAATGCACCAAAGTGTCAACATATATATGGAGTCTAAAATGTTTTTCTTTTACAATAACAAAAAAACAAAGTTGTATCATAATGGCTTTTGTCACTTTCATTGTGAATAAATCATCTGGATGAAGGTATAAACTTGCTCTTGTGTAAGACAATGTCACTGTGTGTCATCTTTCATTTGAGGAAGAAAGTGATTTAGGGAGTTTTCTCTCCTCAGACGTGATTCAGTCACTCATCAGGAGGAATGAAAAGATGCTTTCTCAGATTTCTTCTGAACACAGGCTTTTAGAGATGTACAACTCTTTTATTGAACTGAAACTGAACAACATTGCATTAACTTTGTTTGTTAAGAGATATGCTTGATTTACACTCGATTGGAATGTAAGGGGTTTACATTACAGGCAAAGATTAGAACAAACTCAAGAAGTAAAGATCCAAACATCTGCATGAATATGGTTACAGGCAAAGAGAACAGAAATAAACACAAACTAAACTGAAATTCAATTAACATGGTGTGTTTGCACCTTCTGAAGAACCATCACCAATGACAACGTCAAGCTCCAGATTCCTCTGGAGACTCATGGGAAGTGTGTGTGTGTCACTGAGTAACCGCTACACAGCTGAATATTTCACCAGAGGAATCAAAGAATCTCCCCGTCAAAGAGTAAGCACACGCTGCTTAAGAAAGAATCACGCTAACCTTTATTGCGCCAACAACAAAATCAAAGATTTAATCATGTAACACAACTGATATTTCTAGAAAAGCAGTCTACTGATGAGACACGAGCGCTCCAGCAAGCACAGGCGATGCATCTTGGCAATGTAATGGTCGATCCTGTCTGCATCAGTACACAGAAGCGCAGGGGAATTTCTAGCTGTTGGTCTCTGGGAAGGTTCCTGTGGCTAAAACGATTAAGTGATCCATTCATGTTGGTCTGGAGAGCAGCTCAGCACTTCCTTTCTTTCACTCTCTCCCTCATTCATTCATTCAGTTTTTTTGTTTCTGTGGTCAATGCTATCATTCATCTCAACACACTCTTGGTCTCTAGAGGTCAGGTGACCCTGCACTGGTCTCTTGGCCTGCTTTTAAAGCTTCTACTCTCAGACACGGCTGCGTGCGTGCCTCACTCGTACTCGGCGATCAGCACCATCATTCCCACGCCGAACAGCAGGGCCAGGATCTCCAGCAGCGACTGCCAGAGACTGGAGCGGCCCACCAGCAGCTCTGGGAGCACGGTGACGGTGGCGATGTAGACGAAGCCCCCGGCGGTGAAGGGCAGGATCCAGGCGGTGGCCGCGGCTCCCACCCCTTCAGCCAGCAGAGAGCAGGCGGTTCCAGCCAGAGCGCCCACGGCCGTCAGCAGCTGGAGACACATGGCCTGAGCAGAACAGCAGAACAGTAGAGCTGTGAGTCCTCTCAGGGGTCACCAGTCCAGTCATGTCAACCATTCGGTTCAATTCCATATCACCATGCATCATGACTATTTCAAATTTATTTTGTGCATTTTTATGAAATTATATAAGCCTTTTTAAAATAATTACAAATTAATAATAAATCAAAACAATTGTTAAGAATTTTAACCAAAAAATATAGCTTCAAAACATGCAAGCAAATATAAAGTAATAAAGGCAATTACAAGTGATAAACAAAAAGTACTTTCAGTATCTGAGAATGCATTTAAGTGTCCGAAAGTTTACAGACAAATGTTTTTTTTCCCTCAGTATAAATGCTGTTTGAAGAGATCAGACAGTGGCAGCTTTACTAGGCTGCTTTCACACTAATGCACAGATCTATTCCCACATATCAGTTGTTTTTTCCTGTTCTGAAAACATATAACTGTATCTCAGAAGTATTCGGAGATGCGAGTGTATTTAACCGCAGCCGCGATCGAGCTTCAGGACAAACAAACACAAAGAGCTGTGAAAGTCTGTCAGTGCATGAGTTTTGTGCATCGAATACGTGCAGCATTTCAAACGGCAGAAATGAAAACTTACAGTAAAACACTGAAATAACGGCGAGTGGAAGCACACACAGTCAAGCAATGCACACGTATCTCACAGCACATATTCTGTGCATTGAATCCGCCGTCTAGTTTTTACAAAATGTGCCCAGATCCCGGATTTAAAAATAGTTGGTGCATTTTGTAATACTTGCGACAAGCGTGTATGCGAATGACGTCAGTAGGCTATTATCAGTTATGGTCTATTACTGCATCGATGCAGAATCAGCCGCATCGCGATGCAACGATTAATTTCAACACCCCTAGAAAACAGCATAATTAAGGGTGAAGAACGAACACAAAACTCTTTTTGCGACCAATTTGACTTTGGCTCGACTCTGTGAGGAGTTTACATATGACAGATGAGCTCTGTACCTTCCTCTTGGTGCAGCCCGACTGGACAAGAATGGCAAAGTCTCCGATCTCGTGTGGCACTTCGTGTAGGAGGATGGTGATGGTGGTGACCGCGCCAACCGCCGGGCTGACCAGGAACGACGCTCCGATCGCAAGCCCGTCCGTGAAATTGTGTGTGAAATCAGCAGCCAGGTTCAGATAGCCAGACACTTTAATATCTGCAGACACACAGAGCTTTCCTGTCAGCGAGACAACAGCGCTGACACACAACAGCTCAAACACCAGAGCTTTTTCATACCCGAAGTCGCCTCGGCGGTTTTCTTCACAGGTTTCTTATCCGAGTCAGCGTTTTTCTCTTTCCCTCCCTTCTTCTCTCTTTTCTTGTCATCAATCTCTTCATCGCTGTCTTTTGCCTTTGGAGCAGCTGAAAACATGGCAAGAAAGGGTTTTTATTGTATTTGGAAACCTGTCAACAACATCCGGATCACTGCTCAAAAAAAAAAGAAGAGAGAAATTGTATTTCAGTATTATTTAGCAGCAGCAGGATTGATGGTAATGTGAGGTTATTTTCTGCTACATCACTGGCTTAGTCTATCTGCTGTTCCTAACGATTATGAAAATACAATAATCGAGATAAAATAATCATTGCCCCTTTTCCAGCAGTGTGCTTTTACGCCTCAATAGGGATGTAACGATTAACCGCGAGCCAGTTGAAAATCGATTCAAATATGTGATGATTCAAATCGGTTGAGATGCTAAACAAATCGCGATTCAATTAGGGGTAGGAGTTTATATGAAAGTATGTCTGAGGGGAACTTACTTTTAGAAAAGTTTAGGTGTTTTTTTTTTTTTTCATCTTTCCTCTATATAATGCATATTAAAGTTCATAACTGCAGCGCTGCTTTGTTTACAGCGGTAACCAAGGAAAAGCTTAAAGCGCCACCTGCTGGCAGAGAGTGAAACTGCGTCTCATTCAGCTCGTCTGCTGTTTCGGTTTCATGCAGATATTGTTTATGTATAGCTTCACAAAACTGAAGTCAGACCATTCTGTTTTTGCTTCAAATATACAATTTGTACAAATTATACAAATCTAATTTAGATAAAAAACTTTGTTTGGATCATGATTAAAATGCAGTGGTTGCCTTGATTTCTTTTATTTGTGTTATTTATTTGATTTGGGGCTTGTTTTAAAATTTCAATTTAGTTTTGTTATTTACATTTACATTATATCAACATTTTGTTATTTAGCAGACAAATTTTATTCAAAGTGACTTACAGATGAGGACAATAGAAGCAATCAAAAGAGCAATGATATGCAAGTGCTATATTTGTATATAATTATGGTGTTATATTTCAATTTCACAAAGAAACATGCAGCATTTTGTCCAAGCAATAATAAATGGATACACTTAATTTATAATTTGTCTTAAATCTAATTTTGTTCAAAACAATCGTAAATCTAATCGAATCGTGAGTTGAGTGAATCGTTACATCCCTACTCGTGCAAATCAGTAAAATCATGTAACGTGGTTTTTGCAAAATGGGATGTGCTTGATTTATGAACGTTTATTTGCGCGAAAGAGAACTCACGCTGTTCTGTACATGTGCTCAGAGACAGAACAGAGCATGGACAAGTAAAGTGAACGTTTAGCTCAAGGTGCACGCCTAAACACTCACGATACACGCACAAATGCGTCAATGTGATTATTCACGTAAACCCTTGTCAGATATCTCTTAAGAGTATGTAAACAGTTAAGAATGAAAATACCAGAGTAACAGTGAATTGGATATTGGTCTCTGTGCTTAATGTTAATCAAAAATAGCAAATACAAAAGAGAAAATCACTCCCTGCTCTTGATTTTTGTAGCTTAAATAAGAAACAGAGCAAGTTTAATTCTTACAGTGAAGACTATGCTGTTTTATTTTACATTTAATTATTCAACTTCCGTAGATCGTTCACTGAATACTTTAGACTTAAACACTTAAAGCATTGTTTGTTTCATTTGTATCTTTATTCTATTGTTTTTGACCTTAGATATTTTTGTTTTTATTGTATTACTGTTTATTTTGTATTCTTTTTTTTTTTTCAAAATGTAGATAGCAATGTCATAGCAACCTTATTTACAGAAAATGTGTGACCCTGGACCACAAAAAAACAGTCTTAAGTGTCAATTTTTCAAAATTGAGATTTATACATCAATTTATACATAATCTGAAAATCTGGAATATGAGGGTGCAAAAAAATCTAAATATTGAGAAAATGACCTTTAAAGTTGTTCAAATGAAGTTCTTAGCAATGCATATTACTAATCAAAAATTAAGTTTTGATATATTTACGGTAGGAAATTTACAAAATATCTTCATGAAACATGATCTTTACTTAATATCCTAATGATTTTTGGCATAAAAGAAAAATGGATAATTTTGAGCCATACAATGTATTGTTGACTATTGCTACAAATATACCTGTGCCGCTTATGACTGCTTTTGTGCTGCAGGGTCACATATATGTTTGAGATATATATTACTATCTTTAAATAATTCATTCATATAAAGTTTTGGTCATATGGCCCACTCATAATCGTTTTAAATAATCGTGATTACAAAACTGACCAAAATAACCATGATTATGATTTTTGCCATAATCAAGCAGCCCTAATGTAATCGTACTAGTTTAAAGCCCTATTCGGACTGGATTAGTTTCACAAGGGTAGATGGAGTAATGTTAATTTACCACAGGACGTCTGTAATATTAATGGCCAATTCACACGGATAAGAAATCTCAGTAAAATTACCAGAAGTGGGAGGAGTAACTCGATTTACGCAGCGCCGTCACCTCCCTGTCGTCATGTTCACGCTACATCGATCGATTTATTAATTAAATTATGATTGGATTCTGTTTGCAACAGTAACTTACCAAAAGCGAACAGAAGTCCCGTGCCTCTAACAAGTGCTTTCGACCTTCTTTTTGATCAGAATGGTATGCATTGTCATATACAAAAAACATTCGAGGTTTGCCACAGACTTGTCCCACCGCCTAGAACGCAACTGAATGCTATTTCAAGCGTGGAAAAAACGCGGAAAACTACTTTTAAATAGGAAACTGCAGAATATTAAAATACTAAAATCACTGAGATCTAAAATCACAACTAAAAATTACTTTACACCACCTCTCCATGTAAAACTAATCCCGTCTGAATAGGGCTTAAGACTCTTACCATGAGAGTGAGAGTGAGAGTGTCCTCCCTTCAAAAGACGAACAAATTTCTCGACCACCAGAAAGGCAACGATGCCAGCCAGCACCCACAGCCCCACCGACATCATGTGACCATGAGCTGCACCTGCCACAGAAACCAAGCTCTGACTGACTCTTCAGAAAAACAAAACATCTTCCAATAATTCTAGTATGTCATTTGGCCCAATTATAACTGATTGAACAATAACCTACCGTGTGAGTGACCATGTGACTCCTCACTATCGTGTGAGTGACCATGTGACTCCTCACTATCGTGTGAGTGACCATGTGACTCGTCGCTTCCGTGCGATTGGCCGTGATGAGAATGAGGCTCTGTGTTGAGATGAAAACGAGGGGTGAATGTTTGACTGGTTATTATGGCAGATTTCAGAACTACATCTGCCTGCAACAGTAGCAGAGTCTTCTGACACGAGAACAGCTCTTCATATGAATAAAATCCACACTACCAAAACTAGACATGGATTCATACAGCTCATAAAACAATACACAATTCAGGAAACTTTGTTGCAACCTAGAATTAAAATGCTGGTCTCGTCTGGCCAGAGGAGAACGGCACACTATTTCCCTGTTTAATACTGTAAAGCTGATTTGACACAATCTTCAGTTCAGACTCGACTGGAGTACGCTAATATATTTACATTATTCCGGTATAGACGGCAAGGGAAACTACAGACCTAAAGACAAGGCTACTGTCGGACCGTGTACTCTGTTCAGTGCAGGGTGAACTCATCGAGTCATGTGACAAGATGTGATGGTCATGTGACCTCCACGCCGCGCTCACTCACCCAGCGCATGAGGGATGAGATGAAGGAACGCGTCTCCCAGCAAACCTCCGGAAGCGAAGCTCAGGAGCACTTTGAGCAGGTTCTGGTGCTGGTCCGTGTTTGACTGCACCGGGATGAGGAAGAGGATGAGGAAGGGAGCAGCGCTGATGAGCAGAGTCGCTCCGATCGCCTACAACCAGGACAGAGAGAGAAAACTCAGAGTCCTAAAGTCCTGTTTACAGCTGGACCTCCACGGACCCCTGGAGGTTAGAGGAGGCACTGCAGAGCGTCTGAGGACTCACAAATAAAAACAACATTTCATGTGTTTCTAAATGTTCTCAATATTATTTTTCTGTGGCTAATATAAGCAAGCGACAACGGTGTCCCAGTTCTAATGCCATGGTGAAAGTTTGAACAAAACATGCTAAGTGTTCTGTCTTTGGCTACACAGACGATCACAGAACACTATTTAGTCCCAGCCTCAGAGGAGACAAGAGAGCAGTGGATTTATTGATTTATTTACTGTATATTATGCTGCTGCCACACAGATCTAAAATAAACATGCAATTTATTTCCCTGCTGTTTACCTTCACAGACATAACCAACTGTTTTTGTAACTCATGTGTTTTTAACGTAAACTTGTGTGTGAATGAGAGCTTAGTTTAGTACTCGCATGCTGTGACAGCCGCTTTCTGTGCGTGTGCTTCGGTTGTGTGCGCTCAGAAAACCGTATATCAGAAGTTTAAAGCAATATGGTTTAAAACGCATGATTTCAGTGCGATAAACGTTATAATCAGAACCAAAACAGATGTTTTTAGCAGGAACGAGCTGTGATGAAGCAGCTCTATTCTAGAAAAGGGGGCGGGGAGCAGCAGCTCATTTGCATATAAAGAGACAGGCACGAAAAACAGCGTGTTTCTGCTTCCACTCAAAATTGGCACTGATGATCTGTGGGGTATTTTCAGCTGAAACTTCACAGACACATTCTGGGGACACCTGAGACTTATATTACATATTGTAAAAAGAGGCATAATATGTCTTCTTTAAAGTTACAAGATGCATTGTATTTCTCAATATATAGATGATTTAAAAAAAAAAAAAAAATACCGTATTGACCCGAATATAAGACGATGTTTTTTCCTTGGAAATACATCTGAAAAAACGCGTTTGTCTTATATTCAGGGTCTAGACTTTGACATGTCAATAATACACCCACAACAATAGGTGGCGCCAAAAACGCATAAAACGAGTGTGCCATGAAATATGTAATGTAATGTGTGTTGTAAAGATCGCGAATGAAAACAAATGAAAAAGAAAAGCTTACAGCAGCATGATCGTGACTGTCATGTTAGCCTGATGGGAACAAACTTCCTCTGTAAGTGATTTTAAAACATAACACAGTACCCAGATTTGAAGACTACAATAAGATTTCACTTCTACTGATAATAACATTTTGGTAGACTACTATGAGTTGGATAGCCTAATTGTTATATAATTCAGATGGGCTACCTGTTATTTCAATGGTATATCAAAATTTTCCAATGTCATTGTTGGTACATTTTACCAGTATTTACCATACTTTCAAAACAAAAATTAGAATTGGAAAAATATGCAATATGAAAATAATTTAAGAATAAATGTGTTTTACAGAGAGAGAAAAAAAAAGATTTGGTTTTCAAAAAGCCTTTTTCCAACAGGTACATCTGGAAAAAGGGGGGTCGTCTTATAATCAGGGTCGTCTTATATTCGGGACAATACGGTAATAATAATATTATTTATACACACACACACACACACACACACACACACACACATACATACATACATACACATACAGTCAGGGCCAAAAATATCGGCACCATTGGTAAACACGATCAAAGAAGGCTGTGAAAATTAATCTGCATTGTTAATCCTTTTGATCTTTTATTTAAAAATAAAAATTCACAAAAATCTAACCTTTCATTGGATAATAAGAACTTAAAATGGGGGGAAATATCATTATGAAATAAATGTCTTTCTCAAATACGTGTTGGCCACAATTAACTGCACCCTTTTATTCGATACTTTTTGAAACCTCCGTTTGCCAGTTTAACAGCTCTAAGTGTTCTCCTATAATGCCTGATGAGGTTAGAGACACCTGACGAGAGATCAGAGACCATTCCTTCATCCAGAATCACTCCAGACCCTTTAGATTCACAGCTTCTTCTCTTCAGGTCACTCATGTTCTACAGGGTTCAGGTCAGAGGACTGGAATGGCCAGCAGAAGCTTGGTTTTGTGCTCAGTGACCCATTTTTGTGTTGTTTTGGTGTTTGTTTGTGGATCGCTGTACGGTTGGAAGATCCAAACATGGCCCATTATAAGATTCTAACAGAGTCAGTCACTTATTGATTTTTTATCTGTTGGTATTTGATAGAATCCATGATGCCATGCAGCAGAAATATAGGCCCACAACATCAGAAATACAGCAGTATATTTCATTGTACACATGGGGTACTTTTTATCCCTGTGTTCACCAAACCCATCTTGAGTGTTTGCTGACAAAAAGCTCATTTTTTAGTTTCGTCTGACCATAGAAGCCGACCATTTGAAGCTCCAGTCGTGTCTGATAACTGAATATGCTGGAGTATGTTTTTGGATGAGCGAGGAGCATTCTTCTTGAAACATGTGCTGATGTAGCTGCTGTTTGACTATTTATTTTTAAGGTTTTCTGACCCCGAGACTCAACTATTTTCTGCAATTCTCCAGCTGTGGTCCTTGGAGAGTCTTTAGCCGCTCAAACTCTCCTCCTCACCGTGCATTAGGACGATAGAGACACACGTCCTCTTCCAGGCAGTTTCCTAACATTTTATGTTGATTGGAAATTCTTAATTATTGCTCTGATGGTGGAAATGGGAATTTTCACGGCTCTAGCTCTTTTCTTAAAGCCACTTCACCAATTTGTGAAGCTCAATTATCTTTTGCTGCACATCAGAAATGTATTCTTTGGTTTTTCTCATTGTGATGGATGATTAAGGGAATTTGGGCTTTGTTTTCCCTCATATTTATATTTCTGTGAAACAGGAAGCCATGGCTGGATAATTTCATGTTCATAATCACCCTGGAGTGCTCAGAATTGTGAATATGAATGGGAATATACTTCAGAGATATTTTACTCATAAGAATTTCTAAGGGTGCCAATAATTGTGTCCAATGTGTATTTGAGAAAAACATTTATTTCATAATGATATTTCCCCCCATTTTAAATTCTTATCCAATGAAAGGTTAAATTTTTGTGAATTTTTAAATAAAAGCTCAAAAGTATCAACAATGTAGATAAATTTTCACAGCCTTCTTTGATCATATTTACCAAGGGTGCCGATATTTTTGGCCATTACTGTGTGTATATATATATATATATATATATATATAAGTTTAAGTTTAATATTTTAGTACAAGGACATTATTACATATTACATTAAATATTACAGATCCCAATTTGAACACTATGAATGTTATAATAAATGTATTTAAGGGGTCACTGGATGCCCATTTTCCACAAGTAGGTATGATTCTTTAGGGTTTTAATGAAAAGTCTATAATATACTTTGGTTAAAGTTTCTCAATTGTAGTGTAAAACAACACCCTTTTTACCCTGTCAAAAACAGCTCTGTTCACAGCAAGCCGTTTCGGTGCATGTCCCTTTAAATGCTAATGAGCTCTGCTGACCCCGCCCCTCTCTTCTGTGGGGTGACAAGCCGTTCTCATGAGACTGTTTAATCGACATAGCCTGCTTGGAATACTATGAAATATGTTGTGTGCCTTATTCTGTGTAAGAAACCACATCATCTCACAGAAGGATTTATTTCAAACACTCAGCTGACGTTATGAAGTGAGTTTGGAGTAAAAACATGTTATTAAATGTGGTGCTTTCAGATGGAGCAGCATTTACTACACAGAGAAGCTACACAAACAGCTGTCATTATCGCAGAAAGATTTCTTCGATTTCAAAACCACGCGATTACATTGGTCTGCGATTACGAATGTGGTTTTGATACGGTTTTACTACGGCTCTGTGTAGTAAATGCTGCTCCATCTGAAAGCATGTGATGGAGATTGACTACTGATCACAGAACCGGCTTTACTGACGAGATGCGTGCGATTTATCGTGCAGCCCTACGTTCTGGGAACATTATAATGACATTACGGCAACGTTCTACAACCAAAAAAACTAACATTCTGGAAACCAAATCACAATGTTCTCAGAACATTATAGTAATGTTAAGGGAACGTTTTACAAAAAAAAATAAAAAACTGTTCTGGGAACGCTAAAAAAACGTTCCTGGCTAACCAAAAACAAACCATAAAAATAACATTCTGGGAACCAAAAATTATTAACTGGGAATGTGCTAACAATTTCAGACTACAATTTTTAAACTATGAATCAACTAGTTTGCAAATTATTTATGTACTTTATGGCTGTATTAAGTAACATTTAGAATGCATATTAACATAGAATTCACTGAATCTGAAGTTACTGACATACTGTGACAATCTCGTCCATCAGCGTGTTTTACCTGCATCCAGAGCTCCACCATGTTCCGCTTCCCTGCTTCCACATCGCTTTTCAGTTGCTCTTCTCTGTGATCGTGTGCGTGTCCATGATCGTGTGCGTGACCGTGATCGTGACCGTGATCGTGTGCGTGACCGTGATGCTCCTCTTCAGCACGGGGCAGGTTGGCTTCAGCGCTCCATTTGCTGGCCCCATGATGCATCTTGACCTCTCCGTGAGAGTGTCCGTGGCAGCCGCCGTCTCCGTGAGAGTGTCCGTGGCAGCCGCCGTCTCCATGAGAGTGTCCGTGATGATGGTGCGAGTGAGCGATCGTCTGCTGACACACCGCTATCCCGACAGCGATCAGAAACAGCGCTCTGATGAAGCTCCCCATTCCTCCTGCACGCAAACACAATGAGCATCATCAGTGCCATAATGGACGCATGAGTGCACTGATTGAGTTCACGCTTAACATTTCCATGCACTTTATCTTTATAGGGGTCATGAACTGAGAAACCAAAATTCCCTTGATATTTTGAAATGAGAGGCTATTGTACTTTAAAAACATCCTGTAAGTTTCAGAACGCAAAACTTTTGTCAGTCTAAAAACAGCTTATATTGAAGGCAGTCTGCCAAAACAACAGCTGAAAGAATGTGCCACTCTGTGACGTAATAGTGTGGATAAGCACCGCCTCCGCAGAAGATCAATGCCTGCTTCTACAACATTGCCTGTATAGCCCCGCCCACCGACCCTACGTCGCTGCTTGTTTAGCCCCGCCCACCGATTCTACACCACTGCCTGTTTAGCCCCGCCCACCGATTCTACACCACTGCCTGTTTAGCCCCGCCCACCGATTCTACACCACTGCCTGTTTAGCCTAGGCATTTTCTGATCTGTATCGGTAAGACAAGACCGATCCAACTCCGATATTGTGTGTATACTATTCTGTATTATTGTTAAGCTCCACAAAAGGCACAAAACCATTATAAAACAGCATAAAGTTTTCGTGCACTATATTTCAAGTGTTCTGAAGCCGTTCCATATAGTTCTGTGAGGTATTGATGAGTTGTTAAGTCAAGTTCACATAAACTCTTCTCTCCACCGCGGCTGTCTATCATCCTCCATTCAGCGTTCAAACTGCGTGTCGCATTCAGTTATGACAGACAAAACTATGAAACTCTCTTCAAGAGTGCACAATAACTGAGATTTAACCGGTAAAAGAAAAGGTTCAATAAACTAGCGCACAGATTTAATAAATTATGCATCAATATCTCTTCCCTTTGTGCGCGCTGTGACTCAGTGTTGCTTCAAGCACATCTTTCTGCGCACTGGATGCACATAAGCATTTTGTGCTGCTCTGGATTGGAGCCATACCCTTTCACATTATAATACAAAAGGGTATGTTAGTCCTACACTTATTAACTTTTATTTGTTCCCCACTAAATAATGTTTTTTCACTAAATGTTTAGATTTAAAAAATTTATTGTGCACCCATGATTCTTCTAGAGTATCTTTTGCTGCTGAATTATCCACTAATCTAGTTTATAATAGTATTTTTGTCATGGATTATGATTATATATTAATTTATTTGTAATTTTTCATTAAAATGAAATTGTCCATATTTAGCAAATTGTGTTGAACACACAAGAGTGATGATCAGGTCAACACACAGAAGTATAGAAATTCTACACTGATTAAAAAAAAAAAACCCTTTGCTGGTATCGGATTGGATCGGTATCTGCAGATACTCAAACTAAAATGTGCTTTTAAAATACTGTCTTTGTATTTAACATTTTTTTATTTAGTTACCACTTGTAGCACACTTGAGTGTACTAGTGTATGAAAGATGGGTTCACGTGTACTACAAGTGGTAACTAAATACATTTTTTTAAATACAAAGACAGTATTTCAAAAGCACATTTTAGTTCATATTCATGGTGTCTCAAAATAGCACAGTTGAGTACACTTAGATGATCTTAAGTTTATCTTAAGAAGTACTAAAGGATCATTTTTAGTATATTAAGTACAAAATTAGTGTGCGAAAATAAAGCGCTTTAAGTACATTATGGAAGTGCACTTGTTTTTCACCTGGGAACTATAGCAAATCAAGTAAGTAACCTGTGCACGCCGTTGTTGTTGTCTCGTCTCCCCTCAGATGCGCTGCAATGACGATCCTGCGCGTAATTCTCAAAACACCCGCAAGATGGCCGTTTATCTGTGAATCTAATATTACAAAACCGATATCCGATTATGGTAAAATGCTTGTTGAAAATGTTTTTCACCTGGGTTAGTAAACATAATTTAACATAACAGCCATTAATGCACATATTAGGTGTGTTACATAAATGCCTGAAATGTAGTTTATGCAGCTTGGCTCTAAGACATAGAGACGAACTCATGGAGTCACGTAAGAGAATCCATCAAGTCCTGTCCCAATAAAGACATAACTTTGCCTGAAATAAATCATATACAGCCATGAATGAGCAAATGCTGGAAATAAAAGTGCTGAATTTAATTCTCTCTGTTGTCTATAGAGAATGGGAACCTATGTTACTGCGCACAGCATTCTGGGTAGTAGCCGCCATGTTTAGGGACAACAAATACAAATCACCAGAGGAAAAACATCTGTATTTGCGTTAGTATTTTTAAGAGCTTTAAGAGCTTTAAGAGCTTTAAGAGGTAATGTTATGCGAGGACTAGAATTGAGAACTTTAATCAATTAGAACTTTAATTTAATCAACACATCATCATATCGCCCTAAAACGACCCTCTGTAATGCTGCTCTAATGAATTATATTGTGAAAGCACTACACCAAATAAGTTTTACTGGACTTAAATTAGGGATGCACCGATACTGGTATCGGGCCCGATACTGAGCTCCTGTACTCGTACTCGTTAAAATGCCCCGATACCTCACAGCACGTGATAAGTGTCATATTCAGACAAAGAAACAGGACAACACGCAGCAGAATGGAGTTATTAGAGATTAAGGATGTCTAAGAAGCAGATGTATGCAATGAATAATGTTAAACATTCAGTATTAATGCCTTTATAGCTGATGTGCGCGAACTGAAAAGCAAAGCGCTGAGTGGATTGAGCGCGCGCCGGCGCAGATGCGCGAGCTTGTGAGTGAATATCCCTTTCTCACAGACATCACTGGAACGTTTGTAGTTCGGTCGGATATGTCAAAAACAAGTAAGCAAAACAATGCACAAGTTACTTAACGGTAGGGAGGGAGATAGAGCGCGCGCACTTCTGTGATCTTTGTTGATGTTCGCTCACATAGCATGCATCACTTGGTTTAAAACTGAATCGTAAATATCTAAAAGACAATTTATAGGGGAATTCACTATAAAATAAATAATTAATTTTCAACCTTAAGCATCCACGACTTTCTGGCGAAAGTGAAACTAGCAGCCTGTGTGAAATGCTCGAGGCTGTACTGTCCTCTCATTCTGCACCAGTACAAACACGTGCGCGCGTTCTGTGTTTCTGCATTAGACAGAGAAGCAAAGAAAAACGCGACTTCTATTTCTGAAAATATCACAGTTTATAACGAGTGGTTCCCTGCATTATTACAGCAAAACACATGATTTTAGCAGCTCTAATGCAACTGAATTAAAGATGATGTACCATAGAGCAAAAAAAAAAAAAAAAAATGAACAGTGAGAGTAACAAAAACTTGTAAAATACATTTTAATGTGCAAAATTAAGTGTGAAAATAACCGAAGGATATACAGTCAAACCAAAAATTATTCAGAGACCAAATATAATTTTTGATATTTTTTACTAGTGGGTGCAGGACACTATAGTTCATTTTTGTAAGTGAGGATAGCAAAATAAACTGTGACATACATCCAACAATTCTTCATACAATGGACTACCAATAAAACTGATACAAATTTGGGACCAAACATTATTCAGACTGCATGCCCAGGAGACTACCGGCTGTCATTAAGGCTAAGGGTGGCCTGACAAAGTATTGATAGTTGTGTAAATATTGTCATACTAACAGCTGTCTGAATAATTTTGGTTGATTGTAATCCATCACATACCTTTCTATCAAAGTTATCTGATATTATCGAGCTGAATTTGTTCTGACACAGTTTAACTCTGAGTTCTTGTCATATTTTACTACAGTACCATAAGCTACAGCGAATAAACTGTGATAATGTGAGAAATGTTGAAGGTGTCTGAATAAATTTTGGTTTGACTGTATCTATCTGATAAATTAAGTTAAACAACTAACATTATACATACTCTGCATTTGTACATTTTTTAAATATTGGGTACAGAAACCAACAATGAAAATATCGGTATCGGTACTCGGTATCGACAAGTACCAAAAATTAAAGTATCGGTATCGGGCGAGTACTGGAAAAAGTGGTATCGGTGCATCCCTAACTTAAATGGAACAAATACAATGTCTCACAAAGAGTTGCTGAACAATGAATCAGCATATCACACATAATATTTCCAAATGTGTTTTCGTACATTATTCATGGCGTGAGCACTTACAAATTTAAGTGGATTGGAAATTATGAACCTGTAATAAATAAAAACAAATGACAAAGCCAAGTTGTTTATATTCATTGAGCTGCTTTCACCCGTGTGTTGTTTCAAGCTGAAAAGCAGAGAACTGTGCTTCATTTTAGATCTGTTTTCCACTCATAACACAGCAAGTGTTCTCCATTCTGACTGTTTAATATATATTTTAACATCTACCTCCACTATTACCCAGTCTCTACTGTAGTGTCTCACGCGCTCTGCCATGTGCTCCTCGTCCGTGCTTGTTTACTTCAGAGTGACACAGCGGTGTTCTGCATTGTGATCAGTTGATGGGAAAAGTATTCTTAAAATGCATTCAAATTTCTGAATAATTTGTAAGAAACATTTGCCTGTTAAATATAACGTTTGATATGCATTGAGTTAAAGGGTTAGTTCACCAAAAAATGAAAATCCTGTCATTAATTACTCACTCTCATGTCGTTCCAAACCCGTCAGACCTCCGTTGGTCTTCAGAACACAAATGAATTTATTTTTGATGGAATCCGAGAGCGCTCTGACCCTCCGTAGACAGCTAGTGTCCTCACACGATCCAGGTCCAGAAACACAGCGAGGACATCGGATGTGACATCAGGGGTTCATCCGTAATTTTACGAAGAATACTTTGTGCGCAAAAGCAAAAAAAAAAAAAAAACACTTTATTCAACAATTCCTCTCCTCGCGTCACCCTATAGTGCCATTTTGGAGAGTATCACATACGTAAACAGCATATGCAGCGTATGCGCGTGACGCAGCTGACACAGAACAGATACGCTGTTTACGTTCAGTGGATACTCTCCAAAATGGCACTAAAGGGTGACGCAGAGGAGACGGATTGTTGAATAAAGTGTTTTTCTTTGCTTTTGCGCACAAAGTATTCTCGTTGCTTCGTAAAATTACGGATGAACCCCTGATGTCACATCCGATGTCCTCGCTGTGTTTCTGGACCTGGATCGTAAGGACACTAGCTGTCTACGGGTTTGGAACGACATGAGGTGAGTAATTAATGACAGAATTTTCATTTTTGTGTTCATTTTTGATCTAAATCACAGCAGCGTCCATCTGTGAAGGATGTAGGCTGTCAATCATAACTATTAGCCAATCACAGCAGTGGGCGTTTACTTCTGAGTCTACAATCCTCCACAGCTATTCAAACAGAGCCTTCTGATGAGGGGGCAAAAACAGGACAGAATATAGACTATTACTTCTAAATTATGTTTTACGATGTAAAAATCTTAATAGCATTATAAGTGGACCTCAGAGAACAGTACATAATAAAAAACAAAACACAGAGGCAGTTCATGACCCTTTAAGATTGATAACATTCACTTTCACCCTGACCAATTCTAGTAAAAACAGCAGGCGGAATAATATAGAAACTAGAAAATAGTTTTAGAGTAGCATAGCATTTCACACAGTATGTCAACTAACCCAAGTTACCCAGATTTAGCTCAACTCGAATAGCCTGAACTAGTAAAACTGGCAGGTTTTGGAGGTGTTTGTAGCAGAACTTGTCATAGCTTTTATGAACTCGATGCTGTAAAGCGGACATGACGACAGCAGAGAGGAACCACACCTAACCATCAATAAAGCGCATTTCCTTCGGGTCTGTGATCACTGGACACGGGTTAATAAGAGCAGTTCCCTCCCAAATAACGCAAGTATTCTGGAGCAGAGCTTAACGTGAAACAAGACTGACTTCCTAACGGTGTTTCACCTCAACTTCTGTTAAATCACAATCAAAATCCCTCTGAAACCTGGAAAATCAACCGACAGAAGCTTCACCAAGTCCAGCAATCTCAAACCAGGTCTAACCCACCTGTTTGACGGTAACGTTAGCCAGGCGAAGCAGGTAAAGATGTGCTGATGCTGCGTCAGACACCGGATCTGATCAATCGCGTGTGTTTGAACAGGATCAACGCGAATACAGCAAACACACGGTCGTCGTGTAAATACCTGCTGCAGTGTAAACGCCTCACTGTGTCACAGCACGACTCCTGTAACGATACGATCCGCAAAAACTCCGGTATCGCTGGTTATGCGCAGTCGGTATGATACAGACCAGCAGATGCTGCTCGCTCTCCAACCGACGTGGCATTTAGTCAACGCACTGAAATCTCGCGAGACTTCGGATCTGTGCGTTCAAAAAGACGTACATCAATGAAATAACGCGATATTACAGTCACACGTCAAGCCGGATGCGAATGCTGTACGTTAGCGTTGAACCTGTTTTTAAAAGCTGTTTAGCTTTAGTATTATTTTAAAGGTATCTTTCTTTCGTTGTACAGTTGGATAGCGATGCATCAGAAAATGATGGATGATTTTAAGGAAAGTACTGCAATATAAATGGATTGTGTTGTTTTCTGTGAGGCATTGCGTTATTACTGCTGCAGGGGGCGCGCTTGACATGCAGCACGAGACTCTGCCTCCGAGAGAAAACAAAAACAAGCCTTTATATCTCACAGTTACAACATCATGTCAAAACTGCTGCTTTATTTCTTTTAATTGCATTTTCAACTTTATATGTCACATTTTTTACTTTATTTCTCATAATTACGACTTTATATGTCACAGCCTTTTTTTTTTCAAATTATGAACCACTTTGATTCAGCTGTAAAGCAGAAGACAATGGTGTCATTAATCAACTCAGTTCAGTTCAAGTTTTGTTTGTAAAATTGATGGTATTACAGAATATTAACTTTAAACTGAATTTATTGAATTTAACATCTAAAATGTTTCTCCTACTACCATATAACATAAATTATTAATCAAATTATTCAAGGATTAAGTCAGAAGACACAATTTAAATGAAAAAGAGGCTCCAAGGTTGCTTGTAAATTGCTTTGCATGACAGCATCTTGTACACGACTTCTCCCCAAAATAAATGAATAAATGCCTTATGCACATAAACTCTATATCTGTGTCAAATCAACCACATTTCAGAAACTTCCCCAGCTCAAATTTGTGATCTAGTCAAACTATTTTTCTGAAGATAGATAAACATGTATAGTGAGGAAAGTCAAAATATTAAATGTCACAGATGAATATTTACTGAGTAATGCACTATTACTCAACTTTCACCTGAGATTTGAAGCCAAAAATAAAAGGACTTCAGCATCATGATATTATTTTTACATAGAGATTGGTAGGTCTGTTTGTAAAATCGGATGACTTTGGCAATATTTCTGCATTATATGACAATGGTGATCATTCAAAAACTTTAAGTTCTCCAAAGTTTGCATTCCTGTAACGGAAGAAGTATTAAAGATGTCTCAATGCGCTTCAGATTCTGGGTCTTAAACTTCCCTTTTGTCATCTTCAGTTTTAAGGCTCTGTATGGTTCTGTTCCAGAGATATTCGGGTCTCGGCTCCAGGAGTAAATTGTTACAGTTTTTCTTGATTGCTTGAACACATTTGTTCACTCAGACGGCACATTTTCAAAGCTGTTAAGCTTCCATCAAACACCACAACGTGTGGTCAAATTAATTTATTCTTTCAATCAATCATTACACAATGGACAACAAAATACAAAACACAGCTATCAATGTGAAATTACAATGTTCAAACTCAGAAGTGTTGAATAAAGTAAAAAAAAAAGGGTGTGAAACAAATGAAGAAGTGTTGAGAAGACTTCTGCTGTGCTGAGAAGGTGATGATGAAGATCAAGTGGATCCAGTTTCATTAAGCGTGTCTTAGCAAATGAGAAAATAGTGCACATTTTCAGTGGTCAAAAACCAAACGTGGGTCACTTTGCTTACTAATGATACTTCTTTTCTTTTGCTTAAAGGGGTCATATGATGCGATTTCGTGTTTTTCTTTGTCTTTGGAGTTTATACAAGCTTATACAAGATCCGTAAAGTTGCAGAACAGAAGTTATAGTCTGGTGGAGAAGCTTAGCGTCCGCTGGAATCAGGTTCTGTTTCAGAGTTGATCTGTGTCCCCCGGAGCCAAACGCTTCTGCTGACGTTTGTAGTCCTTGACGGACACGTCCAATCAATCATCCTGCCGTCCAGTCTGGCTGTTTTTTCAGAGAGGTCTTCTCCTTCAAGTTCAGAGCTCCTCTCCTCTGACCCCCGAGCCACAGACGGGAGACGCTATTGTCCTGATGCTAATCCGTTCGATCACAGCCATCTGCATACTGAGCATCTGCCCGGTTCCCCGTGACCCTCGACCCGCTGGCCTCTCCTCGTCCTGCAGATGAGTTCAAGGTGACCAGCCGTCTCTCTCTGTCCAGCCTGGCTCTTTAGTTTAATCTGAGCGCTCCTAACGTTCCCCTGCGCTTCAGCCCTAACTCTTCTGTCAGTCTTTATATACAGTGTCAAGGTTAAAGCAACACAGAAGAGATGTTGGCCGTACTAGAGCAAGACTGTGAGCGGCAGTGAGGAGTAATGTCATGTTTATATGTTTTTGTTAATCAAATAATCATGTTTAACAGTGGAAGTGCAGGTAAAATACTACATTACTGGGCGTTTCTTCAACTAGGGGCACTTTTAGCCTTGTGAAGTTGAATAAAAAAAACTTGTTCACGTAACACAGTCTCATAAGTTTAAATAATTTGTCTAGTTTTAAGGTCTGTAAGAGGACAAACTTATATTACAAGAGAAATTGTTAATATTTTACATTTTTCCGACCTGCAATGAACACATGTCATTTCCACCACATCCCAATATACAGCTGTTATTTAAATATAGAATAACTTATGCCACTCAAGAATTGTCTAAGATCATTTTTCTAACTAGTTTTACCAGTTTTTCCACAATGTACAATAATTATACATTTGTCAATGAGATAAATGAACTGCCCTGAGGACCAAATGCTGAACTGTACACCTGTCACACTTGGGTAAGAGCTTATTAGAAGATAAATAACTTGCATTTTTATATTAAGTAGAGCATGATCTCATAAATTGGATACGTTTTTAATGTGCGATGAGAACTTTTTCAATATTTAAAAAAAATGTGTGGTGATGGAAATGACAATGAATTAACGTGAATGTAGAGAAACAGCAGCGATATTTATAAGAAAAAGTCTTAAACTCATCACACTCATTAAACTCAGTTCACAAAGTCATTAAACATATCAATTGTACTTTGCCTCTGCAGTGGAAATGACATTTATGTAGTTTTTTGTGAAAAAATGGAAGATAGCTTCACTGATTAGCTTTGAATTAATACTTAGCATTTCATGTATGCAAAATACTCTTATTTAACTTAAAATGTTTAGCTTTTTAAAAACACCCTTGAAGGTACTGCATGTTTGGAAATGACGTAGAATAAATATATTAACAGATCAAGCAATATTTACCTTGATTTTTCTTCATATGTTGTTGATGGAAATGTAAATCCCCTCCATGTCCAGCATGTGCTCTGATGTCACTGAACATATCCATAGAAACCACCTCAACAATCTTTCACACAGACTTCTTAAAGAGACAGTACAGTGTTGGTGGAAATGACACCAATACTGTCTGCACAGCTATATTTTGTATAAAAAGTAATATTGATAGTGGTCTCAGATTAAATGCTATAATGTATTTTAATTATTTTACTAGTGCTTAATTCAGGTACATTAACAGTTACCAGATAAGTCATATTTTTAAACTGTATTTTCAAAGTCTGGGTGTGCGACAAGGAGAAAACAGTGATTTTGACACCTATAAGGAGGTTGAAAAGTATGAAAAAATCATAATAGAAAGGTAGTAAAAAGTTTTAAAGGTGGTTTTATTGTGAGTTTGACAAAGAAAGAGGAATTTGTCCAAAATTATATGTATTTTTAAAAATATGAGCAAAGAACATAAAAGTGCCCATAGTCTAAGAATCACCCAGCTACGAAATGTCTCCAGAGGAGAAACAAGCAGATCGTGCCAGAATGACTCTCGGTTACTCTCACGGAGCACTATGAAGGGTGGAACAGAATCGCTGTGTGCACACTATCTGTCCTAAATATGTGAGATTAGAATACATGTGTCCCAAAGCATAGAGTGTTGAAAAGATTATGTCCATCTGAAACGCCACTGTGATAAAGATGCAATCAGAACAGCAGCGGAACAGATGTTTGGCCGTCTACTGTTAAATGCATTAATTATGCAAGACAAGACTTTCATGAAAGACTGGCAGATCAACGTGCTTTTAGTTTTCTCTCCAACACCGTAAGAAGAATTCTTGAAGTAGTTGTAAATTTAATTTACTAAAATGTGTACGAGTGTGCACATGAGAAAGTGAACTGAAAGGATGAATTTATAGTGTAATATAAGTAGAAAGAATTGCATCATTCTCTCTGTGCTCTATTTCTCATTTATCCATTGTTTTATTGGGTTATGTCATTCACAATGTTTAATGGGATTGTAGTTCTTTCTCTTTGTCGTTTTGTCGAATCTTCAAAAAATAAAATAAAAAACTGACTCTGATTCCCATTAGAACATTTTTCCCATCCAGCACTTCTGCTGTATATCTGAACGCTTCTAGTCTTGCAGCATGGACTTCTAAAGGATGTAAATGCTTATGCAAGTTTAGATATTTATTTTTATTTAGTTTTCCGTGCCTGTGTGAAATGCATTTTCAGGTATGCACATACCACTTAGTTCACCTTGGACAGCTATTACTGTGCTTATTATGTTAAAATGATCTTACTTGGTATTTTTGTCTTGTCAAAATCTAAAAAAATTCTTAAATTAAGATGCATTTACTAGATAAGCAAAATTACATAAGATATTTAGTCTTAGTCTATTTAGAGGACAAAATTAAGGGCATTTGGCTTGAAATAAGTACAATTATCTGCCAGTGGGGTAAGTGAAATCCTCGTGTCCTGCCCCAGTGACCAGCTTTTGCACTTTATTTATTTATTGTCTGCACATTATGCTTGTGTTCACTGTCTCAGGTCCTGGAGTCTCTGATGAGGTGTGTTTGATGGAGGAACACAGCTGGAAACCACTGATTCAAACACTGGTCATTTAAATCAACCATATAGAAAAATAATGATTTGATGAATTGAAGAATCGATCCAGAATCAGTGTAAAGCGGCGGACGGCGGCGATGATTGAGACGTCACTCTGAGTATATCTGTCTTTGGTGGTAAGCACGTCTGTAGATTATCCGTGATGCTCGCAGCTCTTTTGTCCGTGAGCTTCGGCTGTGAAAAGTGTTGCTGAAGATGCACAAAAGGTGTCTCCGGGAGCGAGGCCGGCTGACCTGTAATCCTATTACTGCCACCCAGATCCAGCAGCGGATCTACACAAACAACAGAAATAACACACCTTTTATTCTTAGTCATATCTATTTATTATCATCTGTCGAAGCACAATCTACCGCTGGGAGACTATAGCAGATAACCGTCAGTTATAAAGTAAAGAGGGTTTATCATAATGAAAACTTTGTTGCATCACTTGGCTGTCTAAGGTTTTTATAGTGAAGAAATATATACGTAAGATCTCTTTGGACAATGGGCAAAATCAGCCTCCTTTGTAACACACCCAGAAACATATAATGCAACATTTCCAAAGCCTAACCGATCTAAAAAGAACAAAAAGCAAGATGTTATTTTTACATTCAAAGTAAATGAGCAGGCGTATTTTCTCAGTATAATATGTTTTTATTCATAAAGATGCAGTGTGTGTCATTATGTAATCAAATGTAAAGGCCTCTGGAAGTTGAAATCCGTGACGTGTGAGAGAAGACAACATCTCCACACACACACACACACACACACACACAGTACATCTCCCTGGTTTTCTGCTCAATCTGATTTAAGTTGCTATTGTCATGGCGTTTGTCTGTGATTGATGTTTTATGGAATATTTTCTCTCTCACAGTCAGCTGTGTGTGAAGTGCGCTGCGGCTCTCACAGAGGTGGTCAGCGGGCCCCTTTCTTTCACACGGCGGCCCCTCGGTTCAATGTTAACGTCCAGCGGCTCCGCCTCCAGCTTTCACACCCTGTGCCGTCCAGCTGGCTGTGACCCCTGACCTCCTGACCCTCACTCCTGACCCCTGGACTCGTTCCCACGCCACACCGTTTTGTACGGCCATCGCTGCACCGTAACAGATGGAAATAGCTTTATTCAGCGGAGAGGTGGACAATCTGCCCAAACGCTCCTCAATAACCGTCACGTAGACTCCAGCGCCTCCGATCATGTGATCTGACCAGTCTGCGAGTAACACACATCCACTGCTGTGACAAACCAATGTTTAGAAGAATGCTGGAAACTCAAACACAAATTTGAGAGGTGGACGACGTAACCAACATATGCACCACAATATAAATCATTTTCAACCACAAGGAAGGCCATAACATTGTTGTAGTTATAAATAATAAATAAATGCATCTTCATTCAAGATTTCTGTCTTGTTTAAGATATTAAAGGCCATTGCACACTGAGTTTCGCACGTTGAAAAATAAATACGACCTCACGTCGTGTCAATCACGGTTACACACTGCCTCCGAAACTTTTGTCCGTCATAAAAAAATTGGACCAGGTTCGGTTTTCTGCGTTTTCGCATCTGTAGCAAGATGACGAATATGAAAAATATGAAAAACGCATATGAAAATTTCAGACTCGGTGTGCAAGGACCTTTAAGTCTTGTTTTCTAAAAAATACAATCTAAATTTTGTTAGTTTTTGCTTAAAAGAAGCAAAAATATCTGCCATTGGTGTAAGAAAAATAATCTTTCTTTTAAGCAAAAACTAACAAATGTTTGATGCATTTTTTTCAGAAAACAAATCTTCATTCAAGAATTTTTAGATATTTATACTAGAAAACAAGACAGAAATGACTAAGAAAATCATTTTTTTGCAGTGTGTCTGAAATCAGAGAAGACACGAATTGAAATTAAAGCCATTCTGTATATTTTTCAACGTGCATATCATCGTTATATATCGTCATATGATGCGGCTCTAAAACTAACTCTATGTTGAAGCACTAAAGCATTATAAACATTACAGTATGACTTTCTATAAAGCTGCTTTGAAAGTGCTGGAATTTTACTTGACTTGACTTGGATTTTATGTGTTTTTTTTAACCTAGTGTACTTCCTTTGTTCTTCAGTATTTAGCAAGAAAGCATAGAAGCAAGTTAATATTAAGTGTCAACAGCAAAGCTGTACATGGATGCATTCAGTCATTATGGCCACTATCAAATAATGATAGATTCAGAGGATATGAACCGATGTGAAACACCTGCTACTGTTCGTGACTGCAGCTAACTAACCCTAGTTTACATGTCAGGATGGAAAGATGGCAGAACTGACTTAATGAATCATTTTTATGTACAAAATGTAAATGTGATAAATCACACAAGCATTCTGAAGTGAGCATGTTGTGCCTAAAGCTAGAAGCAAGACCTCAGCGTGCTTTCTGCTGTCCCTTACAGAACAAAAATATATGCAAAATATAATGTGAAATATTACATAATACATTTCCATATATACAGCTATATATGCATCGACCATGTATGGCTATATATTGATACATACAAATATATACTCATTTGCCATGATAATTTAAAATAAAAATGACTATGAAAGGGTGTGTTATATTAGGCTAAGTTTTTTATATTCATAACAAAAGCATTACTTGGCTCTTTAGATACATTTTCTAGATTTGTTTTTAGGTTTGTGTGAGGATGCATGTTATTATGTCCCATGCACTGCTCATTAAATTTAAATGAGAGTAGAATATAATCAAATCATGAATTTAAAAAATTTTGTTCTCTTCTTAATATTTTGATAATGAAGAGATTACTCAATTTGAGTGTATTGATCATTTTTATTTAAGTAGAGTTTGTCCATGTCTCTTGAATGGTTGTCCACCCTGTCGTATTGGGGACTCCGCCCCTTTAAGAAAAGGCCATCTCCTTTAGTGACACCAGGACAACAGATGCGTCTCTTCAGTGGCGGGAAATTAAACCGCCGAGGTGAACAAGGGGGTGACTTTTCAATTGACAAATTCTCTTCGTATGAGTTTGCTTGCTTTTCCCAAGCTCAACGTGTCCACCCTGTCGGCATGAAATATGCCAGAAGTGATTAGAATACAGTATTTTCAAAATATGTAAGTTTAAATATACCAAATTCTCTTCAACAACCAGACTAACTATTCACAGTTTGTTGTAAGCTAATATGCTAATAGAAGCTCAAAATGTCCACCGTCGTCCACTTAGACTCGATAGAGTGGACATAAACATGACAGGGTGGACATAGCATTCATCTGTAGTTAATATTGCTAAAAAATAAATTTAATGGGCGGGGTGTATATATATATATATATATATATATCAATGTGATTATGTAATTATTATTTATTATTATTATATTATTTTTTAGAAGTTGAATAAATGTTTCATTGTCATATTTTGTCATGATTTGTGTGTTCTGCATTGTGTGTCCACCCTGTCATCTTGATATTTTGCAATAATATTTTAAATAATAATTCAATCATATCTATATAATCCAGTGTGTTCAATAGCTAGGTGTGGGGCAATAACATACAGACAAAAAACTGCATCCAAATATCACAGTTTTCTCAAAATAAGAAAAAATACATGTGCGAAAAACACATGGTTTACATAAAATCTTTGATGTATTTATAATTTGAAAGCAAACAAATAACCCTGTTTAGGAAAGGGACATCATACCTTTCAGAAAATATCATGCATCTTAATATTGCAATGAAAGCATATTTAACAGTAATATATATGGTGGACATATCTTATGGTTTATACTTCGAATAATGGCCCATAATATGCTATGAGCTCAGCTAATATGTTTTTCTATAGCACTTGAGTGTCTGCTATTTATGACATGACATAAAGCGAATGGAAAATTAAAACCAGAGTATTGTGAGGGTTGAAAGGCACTCTACGGTGATACTGACCCATATTGTAATATATTTACACAATATATTATTCTGTGCATTTTTTAATATGATTTAACTGTTCATATATTAGGAAATATATTTTCTTTCTTTGCTTCCTCAAATGTGCATTCAGACAATCATGAGCTACGACAGACAGAGAGAAGCACTGGCGCATCCGCGAGTGAATCACGTCTAAATCAACATGAAAGTCTGAGTCTAAACACTTTCTTGGTTTATGGCCCTCGAGGGCCGCTGCAGAAAAGCTTGTGCTGTCCAAACACACACGTCCAGCCTCTACAGAGAGATTCGCTGCCCTTTGACCCTACTGTACACAGCCCAGGCTTTGAGCGTAACCGAACGCTTTATTCTTCAGATTCTCCAAACCTGACAAACGCTCAGCTCTGCGTCTGTATCTCCATCGCTCCCTCGCTCTCTCTCCCTCGGACGCTTCATTGTGTGGCTGGAGATTTTCTCCATTGAGCTCCAGTCTCTTAGGAAACCCCAGTCCTGCATAAAATGAGGGGCACAGAAGAAAAGGAGGTTAGGGGGGAGGAAGGGGGAAAGAGGAGGGGAAACTCCAGAGAAGGGACACAAAATGTGAGGGAAGCGTGAGGAGGGAACAGAGCTGGAGCGGAGCGGATCGGAGGAGAGGACAGCTTCAGATCGCTCCTAACAGGCCTTCTCTGAGGAATATCTCATCGCTCTTTACAGCTGCTTGCTCTGGATGTCCTTCAGAGAGAGAGAGCGGTCAGCTAGGAAGTGTGGACGGCACCGCAGCTCGTTCGGCCTGAATCAGAAGTCTTTGAGTTTGTGTTGAGATCCCTTCTGAAGCTCTTTATGTGGGGAAGTGTAGACTCTCGATCTCACAGATCTCGTTCAGAATGTTTCTGTCCCGTGTTTGGGTTTGATGTAAAGCTCAAACAGCAGGAATAGTTTGTGTTTGTTATTAGCAGGTGGAATCTGGGGACGGTTTTGGGGGGAAATGAATAACGTGGGCATTTTTATCTGGAGTTCTTCAAATCCCACACTGAAAAAAAAAAAACATTCATTGAATTTACTAATTTAAGGTAAGTGGTTGCAATTAATTTATTTTAGCTATGTTTAAATAAATGTATTTTTAAATGTAGCTAAAATAAATAGTTTGCAACCACTTACCTTAAAAAAGCATGTGGGCCTGGTTATTAGCTTAGAATCAGTGCTGCATCCAGTGCTTCCACAAGAGACGCTTCGAGAGAATCTGAGCTTGATGGAGGGATTCAGTTTTGTCAAATTGAACAACTGTGGATGAATGTTATGCCGTGATGAAGCTCCATCTTAAGTTGTTTAAGAAAGCGGCTCTTGACCGAGAGTCTGAGGAAACTCTCTTTCCAGCGAGGAGAGAGGGACACATTTTTCTGGAGTCTGGAGCATATTTGGGGAAGCCAGAGAAAGTGAATGGTTTGATGCGTGTCAGATCTTTTGTGGGGCTGTGTGAGTTATGTGTTAAGAGGCTGCTGTCGGCCGCTGCTATTATCTGAAGCCGTGTGCTTTGATCGCTTAGGCCATGAGGATCCTATTGTGACGCACAGCTGCCCGGAGCGCTGACCCTCTCACCGCTGACTATTGTGTCCGGCCTTCGCTCATTAAGAGCCCAACACAGCAGGAGCAGACCGCTGCTTCACTTCTGCTCCTCTTCTCTTCTCAGTCTGATATCGACAGTCTGGTGCTGATTGTCCAAACGCAATTCTTGTGCTTGTATGAAGCAGGAGTTGTGGATGGACATCACGCTCCTGACCGTCCCTCTCGTCTCCAGAATGGAGCATCTAAGGCATTGGTCTCAAACTCCGCTCCTCCTAAACAAAACCAGTTTAGCTCCAGCCCTAATCTAACACCTGGATCCAGCTAATCGAGCTCTTCGGGATCACCAGAAACGTCCACGCAGGCGTGAGCTGGAGCTAAACTCTGCAGAGCTGTGGTCCTCCAGGAATTGAGTTTGGTCCTTCGAATCGCCAAAGGAGCATATTGAGAAGAAGACCGCTCGGTTCCGGTGATTCGGTTCAGTTTTCTCTCTGGTCTTCAGATTATTCAGATATTAAGGTGATTTTGTCTCACACGTTTATTTAGTTTTGGCATGCTTTGCTTGTAATGGTGGGAGATGACGGGTGAGATTCGATGGGAAAGTCACTTGTTCCTCAGATGTGGTCCTCGAGATCAGTGGATCTTAACCAGGGCTTCAGGAGCCTCGGAATGACTTCAAATTCATTAAAACAGGCTTTGAAATATGCTAAAACATCTAAAAAGTGTTTATTTATCAGGCAATTTTTCTTATTTAAATTCACTCCCAAACTCATTCTAATTATTTTAATCTGTGTTTCACTCCTAATTACTGTAAAATCAAATAAAAATCACACAAATGTTGTATCCTGCTCTATAGAGTTTCTGAAGAGACATCAACAATACTTCAAACTCTGCTCAGATAATATTGTAATATTGATAATAACTGTGCTCAAACTAAATTTGATGTTCATTTAGTGCTGTGCTACTGTTTTTGCCTGGTTTGTGTTTTGTTTTTATTTGTCTCAACCGGATTTTGGGACAAAACTGATGATTAAATGAGCCATAACTAACTCAATTAAGTCTCGTACACAGTAAAAGAGCAAGCTCTGGGCAGTTCTGTCTTGCTTTGGCTACGCGTTTGACATTAGAGGGAGAAAAAAGGATATTAAGTAAAAATGATATATTTAAAGATGAAGTGAAAGGAGTGGCACTGTGAGCTGAAGCTCTGAAAACTGTTTCATCTAAACAGTCAACCAGGTGAAAATCTGAAACTCAAAGAAAAACAACTCAAATCAGAAGTATAGTGTGACTATCTGTGCAGATGGAACTGAAAAAGCAGAACAGCAGAAAGAAAGAAAGGAAGAAAGAGGGAGAGAGATCAAGAGAGACGGGCATTAATATGCTAATGGCCTGAGTGAATACACAACAGCTCAACTGACCAGACTAATCACTGCTGGACACACACTGAGGTTAATCCCACACACACACACACACACACACACACACACACGTGCTAATCCTCACTCACAGAGGTGCACAAATTATGCACACTCATACATTTGCATGGACACAGGACACATGCTTGGTCACACACACACACACACACACACACTTCACCTCATGCTACTTTTCTGCCTTGATATTACTCACATGGCAAACCTAAAGAAAATGGATTTAAAACATATTTTTATGCATTTTTATAATTCAAAATTCAATGTCATAGTATATTTGATATAATTTATAAGGGTGCAGGTGCCAGAGTTTCAGTCATGCTCTTGCACATAAATGATTTTGTGTACATTTATTTTACAGACTGTTTTCTTGCATGAGTAAACTGTTGTGTTTGTCGTGGTATATTGCGCACAAAATGGAGCCAAACAAGTGTATAACTGCATGTCCTTTTATGTTATTTTTGACTTGTGATTTCAACTTGATTTGTTGGATTATTTGTGAAAAATAAATAAATAAAGCAATAATAGCATAGCAAAAAGACTAGCTACTTCAAGCAATAAAGTCGGTTTTGCTCAGACAGTCCGGCCTCAGGTTTTCTTTTATCTTCACACATCTGTCTGACAGTGTCAATGCCTCACGAGTAACGCTTCAAGAGAAAAGGACAGTGTTACTATTATAGCGTACAAAAACAAAAAATATGAATGTTATGTGTTACAATTTTTTCAGCTGCTTACACACAAAATCTTGCCTCGTCACACAGTTTCTGAAAGCTGACGCTCAAACAGCAGAAGAACTATGTAGCACACACAGATCTAACAGGAAGTAACTGGATTTCCTTTTCAAACACAACCAATCAAAATGCCTCACTAACTCCTCACATGTACAAACACTCGTCGCTTTACTCAACACCAACCAATCATGGCTTTAGAACAGGCCTAGAAACAGGCCACAGGTCAAGTTATACAGTTTTTCTCAGTCGCTTTGGTGCATTTCTCAAAACAATTGGTACAAACAGCACCACACAGTGGATTACCTGCAAAAGCCTGTAACTTACTCAAAATCTTTAGTTCATCTCTCAAAAGTATGTATGTCAATGAACATATCAGTGCCATCAGAATGAAAACTCCTCGTGTCGTTGTTCACAAACAAGATCAAAAACACTTAGTCATGTTGTCAATATACCAGAGCACTCTGTTAGTGTTACCTGATGTAAACTATGGCAACTGTTTGGATGACAGTTACTGTACTGAAATGCAGAAGGCTGTGCTTCTTATGTGTGCCATACATTCTTTCAAAAGTACAAATGTACACATTACTGTGTGTGGGATATTGATTGAAAGAGACTGTTTGAAACATTTGAATTACAGTTTTTCTCAGGCTTTGGTGCATTTCTCAGATCAGAAACGAACTGCTCAAAACTACTTGTTCATCCTTCACATCATCGAGTCACTTGTGCACGTCATAAAAAGTTTCTCATTCTTTTGAACAAGTTGTGATTGCTTTGGTACATTCATGCAACTGATTATGTACATGTGTCTGCGGTTTCCTACGTTATCAGTTGCTAATATCATGTTGCTCAACATGTATTATATAGTTCTCTGTGCTATAGTCTTACCCTCAAAACATCGTCATTAGTTCATCGTGTAAGTCATTACATGCAGAATGGTTGATCTAGTTGTCATAAACTGTCAAGCATATGTTCTACGCATTTCTTTTAGACTTTTTGTAAATTTGGCATGAATTGTTGAAGTGAATCTTGACTCTCACTAATGAAGAGAATACAGATCAACCGATGATAAACCACTTCTCTGAAATAACTCAAAGGTGCAGCTCATGAACCTTCAATTGGAAAGCATATATAGACAGAGGACGACACAAGAGTTACACATTCTGACAACAGACTCTCTCATTTTTAAAATTTTTTTCCGTCTTTATTCCCACATTTCTTTTTCCTTTTTATATCACAATGACATTGTAATGTGTTTTTTTTTTTTTTGGTCAGATCACTAGTAAAAGTGTAACTGGGAATTCTATCCAGTCTCTTTCAACAGTAATGTGTACATTTGTACTTTTGAAAGAATGTATGGCACACATAAGAAGCACAGCCTTCTGCATTTCAGTACAGTGACTGTCATCCAAACAGTTGCCATAGTTTACATCAGGTAACACTAACAGAGTGCTCTGGTATATTGACAACATGACTAAGTGTTTTTGATCTTGTTTGTGAACAATGACACGAGGAGTTTTCATTCTGATGGCACTGATATGTTCATTGACATAAATACTCAAAATCTTTAGTTCATCTCTCAAAAGTAAGTAAGTTACAGGCTTTTGCAGGAAATCCATTGCGTGGTGCTGTTTGTATGAGCTGTTTTGAGAAATGCACGTACTTCTTCGCAAATATTACAGTAAGGATGATTCGAGAAATGCGCCAAAGCGACTGAGAAAAACTGTATTGAGGATATGGTTGATCTCCCAATATTCAGCTGCACCCGTCAGCCATCGTAAGGCCGTGATTGACAGCATGGTCCACAGCGGCCCTTCTTTCGTCTGATATGCGCCTCTGTTCTTGGCCTCTTCTGCCTCTTCCTCTGTTTTGCCTCTGTATCCTTCCACCACGCATCCTTACTCCTCTTCTTCATCTCGGCTGTTGATCCTGATCGTTTTCTGGATGTTCATCCACTGTCAGAATGTGTAACTCTTGTGTCGTCCTCTGTCTATATATGCTTTCCAATTGAAGGTTCATGAGCTGCACCTTTGAGTTATTTCAGAGAAGTGGTTTATCATCGGTTGATCTGTATTCTCTTCATTAGTGAGAGTCAAGATTCACTTCAACAATTCATGCCAAATTTACAAAAAGTCTAAAAGAAATGCGTAGAACATATGCTTGAGTTTATGACAACTAGATCAACCATTCTGCATGTAATGACTTACACGATGAACTAATGACGATGTTTTGAGGGTAAGACTATAGCACAGAGAACTATATAATACATGTTGAGCAACATGATATTAGCAACTGATAATGTAGGAAACCGCAGACACATGTACATAATCAGTTGCATGAATGTACCAAAGCAATCACAACTTGTTCAAAAGAATGAGAAACTTTTTATGACGTGCACAAGTGACTCGATGATGTGGAGGATGAACAAGTAGTTTTGAGCAGTTCGTTTCTGATCTGAGAAATGCACCAAAGCCTGAGAAAAACTGTACGTTTTGAACAATGGATGCAAACAATTGATTTATTTTCTTTCGAACTGTGTAATACTGTATTCACCACAAATGCTTGCAGTAAAAAATAAAAAAAAGTTTGGTTTTAATCTTGCTTTCATGTTTACTGTGAATTTTTCAGCATCTCTCTGCAAATTACTTTCAGTCTTGTACAGAATTGTACAGGAGCTCATGAAAGAAGAGCTGTAGGTTTTGAATAACTGTGGGTGTATATGATATATCCAAAAATATCATATTATGGCAAAGGTGTTTGCAACATGTTTGCTTTTGAGATGTGTTTGTGATATTTTGAATGCAGTGCTTCATTTTGCAAGAAATGCGAGGCATTTCGCGTGCAATTCTTGGATTTGTGTGTAAAGTTTTGAAAATGTGTGCAAGCAGCTGAAAAAACCTGTAAATATGAATGTAGGAACATGAGCGCGCTTGTGCAGTTCTGCACTTGGCCGCCAGGAGGCATCGGGCAGGAAGTGAGGGGTGACTCCGCAGACAACAACATCCGGTTTGAGGATGTTTGGATTTTAGGACGTTTTCTCGCGTGAGCTGAGAAAGATGAGCAGCAGATGACAGTCTGATACCCGAGTGTGAGCGAAGCTCTTTAATCATTCCTCAGATCTTCATCACCGGTGGATTACACGAACACAAGTGTGCTAAGAGTAACGTTACTGTAGTATTACCATGGTTTAAGGAGCCGCGGTAATGTCGTGGTAGTGGTTTTAGGTAACGTTACCATGTAAATACCATTGTAAACATGCAATACAGTACTACTGCGCGGGGAAAAAAACATTAATAATATGCATGTAATAATAATAGTTCATTGGTTTATTAAACTTTGAAAACCCGGTTTGCTGGAGAGCATTTTTATGTAGTAAAGGTTGTTTCATGAACTCAGTCCAGGAATATTTGTGCATGTTTAGTTTCAAACCGGATTTCAGGTTGTGAATTTGAGTGTCTGATGAAGTTTTTTGTGTGTGTGTGTGTGTGTGTGTGTGTGTTCTGCTTCAGTTCTTCTTCAGTTCTTCTTCAGTTCTGCTTTGGTTCTCAGTGAAGTCATGATGGCAAATCCAGTCAGTGTTCAAACCCTGAGTAAGACATGGGAGCTGAGTTTGTACGAACTCCACCGAACGCCACAGGTACACACACACTATAACACACGTACAGAGACACACACACACACACACACTATAACACACGTACAGAGACACACACACACACTATAACACACACTATAACACACGTACAGAGAGACACACACACACACACACACACTATAACACACGTACAGAGACACACACACACACACACACTATAACACACGTACAGAGACACACACACACACACACACACTATAACACACAGAGACACACACACACACACACACACACAATAACACAAGTACAGAGACACACACTATAACACACTTACAGAGACACACACACACTATAACACACGTGCAGAGACACACACACACACACACACTATAACACACGTAGAGACACACACACACACACAATATACACACACACACACAGACACACACACACACACACACACACACACACACTATAACACAAGTACAGAGACACACACACACACTATAACACACGTGCAGAGACACACACACACACACTATAACACACACTATAACACACGTGCAGAGACACACACACACACACACAGAGAGACACACACACACACACACACACACACACACTATAACACACGTGCAGAGACACACACACTATAACACACGTTACAGAGACACACACACTATAACACCGTGCAGAGACACACACACACACACACTATAACACGTGCAGAGAGACACACACACACACACACACACACACACACACACACACTATAACACACGTACAGAGAGACACACACACACACTATAACACACGTGCAGAGACACACACACTATAACACACGTATAGAGACACACACACACACACACACACACACAATAACACAAGTACAGAGACACACACACACTATAACACACTTACAGAGACACACACACACTATAACACACGTGCAGAGACACACACACACACACACACTATAACACACGTGCGGAGACACACACACACACACACTATAACACACGTACAGAGACACACACACACACACACACACACACACACACACACACACACACTATAACACAAGTACAGAGACACACACACACACACTATAACACACGTGCAGAGACACACACACACACTATAACACACGTTACAGAGACACACACACTATAACACACGTGCAGAGACACACACACACTATAACACGTGCAGAGACACACACACACACACACACACACACACACACACAATAACACCGTGCAGAGACACACACACACTATAACACACGTACGCACACACACAGACACACACAAAGACACAGACACACACACACACACACACAAAGACACAGACACACACACACACACAAAGACACAGACACACACAATATAACACGTACACACACACACACAGAGACACAAACACACAATATAACACACACACACACACACATACAGAGACACAGACACAGACACACAATATAACACACACACACACATACAGAGACACAGACACACACACAATATAACACGTACACACACACACACACACAGACACACACACACACAGAGACACAGACACACACACACACAATATAACACGTACACACACACAGAGACACAGACACACAATATAACACACACATACAGAGACAGACACACAATATAACACACACACACACACACACACACACACACACACACAATATAACACACACACACTCACAACACAGCTTGTCAATTCTAAGAGGAAAAAAAGCCAGAAGTGTTGGATATAAACTCATGATTCTGAGCCGAGGGGAAAAGAGAGAATGACCAGCTGATTTTTTTCTTATCACAATTGTGAGATATAATCTCGGAATTACAAGAATAAAGCCATAATTTTGTAATATAATCTCAAAATGACCTTTTTTGTTCTTTTATTCCATGGCTTCCATAGACTGCAACGTTAAGACTTATTTTCTACCACCAGACAGGCTCCGCCCACAAAATAACACCCCGTGGCTGTTTGCAAACACTGAATTGGTGTGTTAGAGCTGTGTGTAGATCAGCTCCTGAAGCGTGTGGTTACGTGCGCTCTTGTTTCAGGAGGCCATCATGGACAGCACGGAGATCGCCGTGTCTCCCAGAAGCCTCCACAGCGAGCTGATGTGTCCCATCTGTCTGGACATGCTGAAGAACACCATGACCACCAAAGAGTGTCTGCATCGCTTCTGCTCCGAGTGCATCGTCACCGCGCTGCGCTCCGGGTGAGGCTCAGGTCCAGTGCTTCAGTCCTGTAGTCTCCAGACCTCTCTCGCTCAGCGCCGCCCTTCTCTCTCTCTCTGCAGGAATAAAGAGTGCCCCACCTGCAGGAAGAAGCTGGTGTCCAAGCGCTCTCTGCGCGCCGACCCTAACTTCGACGCCCTGATCTCTAAGATGTACCCGAGCCGCGACGAGTACGAGGCGCATCAGGACAAGGTTCTGGAGCAGCTGAGCCGCCTGCACAACAAAGAGGCTCTGAGCAGCAGCATCGAGCAGGGGCTGCGCATGCAGGCCAGACACAGGTCAAACCCGGCCCTCGGCCTCGTCTGCTTGTGCTGAAGGGGCTTATAGCTTCCCTGCAAAAACATGATTTTCTTCCTTAGTGTTTTCGTCTTGTTTTCTAGTATAAATATCTAGAAATTCTTGAATCAGGATGCATTTACTTGACAAGTAAAATGACTTAAGATATATGTCTCGTTTTCTGAAAAAAATATCCAAATTTTGTTAGTTTTTGCTTAAAACAAGTAAAAATGTCTGCCAATTGGGTAACAACAATCATCTTGTTTAGCCTTTGAATTAAGATTATTTTTCTTACACCATTGGCATATATTTTTACAAACACTAACAAAATTTGGATAATTTTTTCAGAAAACAAGATAAAATATCGTGAGTCATTTTACTTGTCAAGTTAATGCCTCCTGATTCAAGAATTTCTAGATATTTATACTAGAAAACAAGACAAAGATTCTCTAAGATGCACTTCAGGGTTTTGTACACTTCCGTAATGTACTTAAAGTGCTCTATTTTTGCGCACTAATTTTGGACTTAATATACTAAAAATGATTCTTTAGTACTTAAAATATACTTAAGATCATCTAAGTGTATTTTGAGACACCATGAATATGAACTAAAATGCACTTTTAACACACTATCTCTGTATTTAGAAATGTACTTAGTCACCACTTGTAGTACACTTAAGTATGAAAGATGGGTTCAAGTGTGCTAAAAGTGCTGACTAAATACATTTTTTTAATACAGAGAAATGTTAAAAGTGCATTTTAGTTCATATTCATGGTGTCTCAAAATAGCACAGTTGAGTACACTTAGATGATCTTAAGTTTATCTTAAGAAGTACTAAAAAAATCATTTTTAGTATATTATTAAGTACAAAAATAGTGCGCAAAAATAGAGCACTTTAAGTACATTATGGAAGTGTACTTTTTTAACCTGGGTTGACCTTCTTTCTGCACCTTGCTGTACAATAACAGTTTTTTCTGATCGCTAGGACACATTTCTCAATACTTGGGTCACTTTTCCAAAACTCTTCACACAGCGAGTCTCTGTGGGCTAAACTGTAAATCATTTATGACTGCTTTGGCACAAAATGCATTTATTGACGGCATCTGTCAAATTGCATGAATTCTTTTCTCACTTCAACACAAACACCGCCAAAACCTGATGTACTATACAAGCCGATTTGCACATGCTTACATTCTGTTTTCAAAACTGTTAAACTTGAGTTCAGAACCTAGCACAGTACAGAAATGAATAAGACAGAAATGTGCAACACTTCTACAGCAAGATCATACAGAAAAATGCCCTGAATGTAAAAAATCAAATGCTATCAAAGCAGTTGCATGTAGCTGAACATCTTCACAAGTTTCACTTTCGTTACCATCTATACAAAAGGGGAAACCTTAGGAATAATTTTGTGCTGTAATGTAAATATGAAGCATGTAAGATATACCACAGTGAATTATAAACAGCAGAGTGTCATTCTTGTTTTGTGAAGAAATTTTACAGTAGACAACATTGTATAATGCTCCCTGTTGTTAGTGTTTTTAGGTGGTTGTGTTATGAGCGATAAAGTGTTTGTTTGCTAGTGTTATGAAAGAATGACATTATTTGAGGCGTTAATGAAGTGTTTTGAATGTGAAATGAACTGCTGTGTCAAGCTGAAAGATGGTTAGGAGAACTGAGAAGAGTGACTTTAGTATTGAGAAATGTGTCCTTTAAGTGACTGTAAAACTAAGACATGTATGTATCTCTCTTTTCAGAAGTGAAGTAGGTAAGGGTTAGTGCTTCTGAAGTGTTTTTCTCTGTGGTCTGTGTCTCAGAGCTCAGCGTGTGCGTAAGCTGCATGCGGAGGGCGAGAACGCCACGCTCAGTGGCGGCGAGGACGACGTCTCGCACGACTCCGGCTGCGCCGCGGAGCCCGGCCCCAGCCGCGGCAGAAGAGCATCTGACGACTCCGGAGCCGAGGCTCCTGCTCCGCAGCGCTCAGAGATCGAGCTCATATTCTGCCCACACCCCCTGCTGGTCAGCAGCCAGCAGTACAGCCAGACACGGTACAGCAGGCTTTCTTAAAGGGGGCTTGACTGCTTTTTTCCTAGGCTTGATTGTGTTTATGGGGTATTTCTTCATGCTTCAACTTATTTTTTTATAAATTGATCCTTTATTCTACGCCGCTGTCTCCATTGTCATTTGGACAATATCTCCATTTGCATTGAACTTTCAGCGTCGTAACTTTGCAGATATTGTTTATGCTCAAACAGCAACATTACACACTAACTAATGTTAAAGAAGTGAAATCACAATCAACCACCGCTTTAAACAGTCTTAAATCAGAGCAGAAATTCTCAAATATATTGATAGCCAAGGCATTAAATGTTGCGTGCACTGCAAAACCTGAATATTTTCCTCAATATTTTTGTTTTCTAATTCAAATATCTAAACATCCTTAAATCAAGACACGTTTAATTGAGATGCAAAATGACGTTTCTGAAACTGAGCAAAATTGAATTGAAACAAGAACAAATATCTGCCAGTAGGGAATGAAAACTTTTTTTTTTTTTTTGGCAGGTATGTGTTCTTGTTTTAATCATAAACACTTTGATGAATTTTTTTTATAAAACAAGACTTATAATTTGATCTCATTTTGCTTCTCCAATAGGGATGCAACGATAACCGCGAGCCGATTGAAAATCAATTCAAATGTGTGAAGATTCAAATCGGTTGAGATGCTAAACAAATCACGATACAATTGGAGGAGGAGTATTTATGAATCTATCTCTGAGGGGAACTTACTGTCTTTAGAAAAGTTTACGTTGTATTTTCTTTTCATCTTGCCTCATTAAATTACATATTAATGTAATGTTCATAAGCGCAGCTCTGTGTTGTCTTCAATCTCATTTTGTTAAAAAAATCGTGAGAAAATCGAATCATGGAATCAAAATCATGAATCGAATCGATTCGTGAGTTGAGTGAATCGCTACGTCCCTATTCTCCAGTAAATGTATCTTGATTTAAGAATCTTTAGACTTGTTCCACTGGAAAACAAGACAAATTACTGAGGTACAGTGAGGTCATTTCCACATTCTGGTGGTTGGAAGCAGAGCTATTCAAGCCTTAAGCTATTTTGTTTTTCTTATTTAATTTTTTTCTTTTGTCAAATAAATTCTGAAGTACTGGCAATCTGTTGGAAGTTGTATTTTTACTTGGAACTTGGATGTTTAGCTAACACAAGACATTAGAGACCATATTGACATTGTTTTCTATTCGATTTATTCCTTAAACTTTCTTTACTTAGTCTTAAGTTACATTCACAAACCTTCTTCAGTGCTGTAGGATGATTTTAAAATATGCCTTTACAGGATAAATTGACAAAGCATAGTAATGCTGAAACACAAAGTTCTTGCATGAAACTCTCGATGGGGCAGTCCGATAGATCTAACTCAGTATGACATATTTATGACATCATTATCACACGTCACCGCTGATTGGTTCCCATCGGTAGCCAATGAGCTCGCTGCTCAACATTCAAATACTTGGCTAATGCTTGTGGTAGCAGTTGCAGCGCACTGCAGAAACCCTCCACCTTCCCCAGCTCCACCTGTATAGATCTGCTCTGGGGTGATCGTCTATGCTATGGGGGTTATTCATGTTATATTTGCAGCAGCAGTATTTCTTACATGCTCACAGCAGCATGTTGTGGATGTATTGGCAGTAGCAAGTCTCTGTGATTAGCAGCATAGCAGATCTATTCCGCCAAGACCAAATGCATTAACACTGTCATGTACATTTCCATGCCGATCCCTCCGAGAGTTGTCATGACAGATATATCACATTTGCCTACCCAGACTTCCACTTTAAGGCCAGGATGAGATCTTTCCTCCAAAACATGTCAGTACCTGATTTAACATGCATCAGTCGCTCCTCAAGCTTTACGGATGGGAATGTAATCGGGTACCTTTCTCCCTTCTGCTCACAGATATGTCAAAACCACAGCCAAAGCCACGGTGGACCACCTGTCAAAGTACCTGGCTCTGCGCGTGGCTCTGGAGGAGGGTTCGAGCGGCACGCCAGAGGGAGCTCTGCGGCACGTCAGCGAGAAGCAGTTCACCATCTACATCAGCACAGCGGCGGGACAGTTCACCGTGAGTCCGAGCACCGCTGCGGTCAGAGCAATCACAGGCTGCCTTGCCCTGTTTTCATCCTCTCTGTCTTTCAGACACTGAACGGCTCGCTGACACTGGAGCTGGTCAACCAGAAGTTCTGGAAGCTCTGCAAGCCTCTGGAGCTCTTCTACGCTCCTACAGACCAGAACCAGACGCCTCCGCTGCGACAGATGGAAGATGAGAGCCCAGGAAAATCAGCACTAGCCTAAAGACTCTTTCTGTCCGGCTCTACTGAAGTCAGCACAGGTTCAGTCAGTCCTCGTCACTGAACGAGTCGCTCCTGTGTACAGTAGCTCCTGCAGGAAAGCCCAGGCTGGCTTAAAGGGTTAGTTCACCCAAAAATGAAAATCCTGTCATTAATTACTCACCCTCATGTAGTTCCAAACCCGTAAGATCTTTGTTCATCTTCGGAAAACAAATTAAGATATTTTTGATATATTTCGAGAGCTCTCTGACCCTCCGTAGACAGCAATGCAACTGTAATGTTCCCAGGTCCAGAAACGTAGCAAGGACATCGGTAAAATAGTCAATGTGACTTCAGGGGTTCAATCGTAATTTTACAAAGCTACGAGAATACTTTTTGTGTGCAAAGAAAACAAAAACAACGACTTCATTCAACAGTTCTTCTCCCCTGAGTTACTGTCTTCCGCTGTTTTGGAGAGTATCACAACGCATACGCATGCTTTACCCTAAGCGTAAACAACGCTGATTACGTTCTGGTTTACTCTCCAAAAAGAAGACGGTAACTCGAGGAGAAGAATTGTTGAATAAATTGTTATTTTTGTTTTCTTTGCGCACAAAGTATTCTCGGAGCTTCGTAAAATTACGGTCGAACCCCTGATGTCACATTGACTATTTCACCGATGTCCTTGCTACGTTTCTGTGCCTGGGAACATTACAGTTGTATTGCTGTCTATGGAGGGTCAGAGAGCTCTCGGATTCCATCAAAAATATCTTTATTTGTGTTCCGAAGATGAACGAAGGTCTTATGGGTTTGGAACGACTTGAGGGTGAGTAATTAATGACAGAATTTTTGTTTTTGGGTGAACTATCCCTTTAACCGCACATTTGTGTCAAATAAGGGCCAGTCCCAGTTCCCACACTTGAGAGCACAAGACGGTCCAGGCTCTGAATAATGCCTTGACACACACTACACCCACACTCTCACTAATACTGCACTGGAGTGGTATCCCATCATGCATCATGTTCAGGAATTTGCGTACCCTGAAATCATTGAGAGAAACTTTCCAGTCTATGTTTAATTAATTGGGTATTATAATTTGGTAGTAAAATGTAACGTATTGCATATTTCATTGGTACAAAGATTTTGTAAAACAATTGCAACGGCTTTTCATTAGTTAAATAGCACCACTGTTCATTTTCCTTGTCTGTCATACATGGACTACTGAACAGACATTTCTCAGTTGATTTTAAAGAGTAAAGTGTTGAAAATCTAAATGTGTAAATAAATCTGTATGTGTCCCATCAGGTCGTAGAAGTTCTTCACACACCTTCATGTAAACAGGGAGGTGTTCTGTATGCACCTGTGGGCTTTGGGACAGGCCCTAAATTCTGCAAGTCCTCTGCAGCTGTTATCAGCTATTATATTAGCTGTTATAATCTCAGTTTATACTAGTGAAATACCATATGTGCACAGATTTAAGAGAGGAGGAGTGAAGAAAACTCCCCTCTGGCCAGAGTCTGTATGGAAACATCTACAGATTCTCAGCAGCAATCATGCTTTTGTGTTATTTTCTGTGCTTGTTCATTTATCATTTTATTTCATTTATTCATTCAGTGATCTATATCACCACCACTTGGCTTTTCTCCTGCCTCTTGGGTTGACAGAAGACGAGATGAGCTGCTGACAGCTAACCATGAACTACTGTTTAAATGGAAGTGACTGCAATAATCATGAGACTAATTAATTATTTTAATCTATTGATAAACCTAATATTAAGGTCTAGGGTTGGGCCAATAGACGATGCCTTCGTCCATCGCCGATGGCTGATAGACATCACGATGTTGAACAGGTTACCCTCCTCTGCAATCCGCCGCATCCCAATACCGTGTTCGGAAAGAAAATGACGTGTACTAGGGAACCCCTAAAGGGAATAAATACAAGATGGGAGGAAAAAATATTTTTCAATAGTCTACTTTCTCTCGCGGTTATATATCATTGGGTAATTATACTGTATATAAATTGCGGACATCAGGGAGCCGCTATTATGCCTGGCACTGAAACTGCTTTTGAATGCACGATCGCTTTTTAGTTTCACTTTCTAGATTCGCGATCGCACAAGCTCTGTTTATACTATGGAGCAGCAGTACTTACCATACATTTTACAAGATCAGACGTTTGTCAGTGGTGCTCAGGACCTACAAATCATTCTCATCATTGCAGACATCGTCCGATGACAATTTTGTAGACATCGCTCAACCCTATTAAGGTCATAACTTCTGTTAAGCCATTGCGGGGCCCTGGGCTAACGCAGCTTTGGGGGGCCCCCCTCTCCCTTCCGTTACACGCCAATCAAAATACTGTATAAAGACGTGCACAATATAAATAAAAAATGAACAAACACAATGCGCACGTCATAATCCCATAGGAGGCCAAAAAAATTGTAGCCTACATAAATTAATATTATAGAGTAATAATCTTACAAATCAGCAATAGCCCAGCAAATAAAATTAAATATCACTCACCACTAAAAGGGCTTCTTCCTGCTCTTCTTATAATGTGCTAGAAGTTATAGACATTTTAAAAATTTAAAATTTTGTTTCTCTATTTAACTAACATTACGATAGTGAAAGATATCTTCCCTCTATTTGTATTTATTAAGCACCGATAAACACAACAGCAGTTGATCATAGTGCTGTACAAATAAAATAAAAACCAGTAAAAAGTATCAGTAAACTCAAAAGATTATTTAACATACAAAGTTTAAAAAGCCAAGGTAAGAAAATAAGATTCCAAATTAGTTTTAAACTCATAGACAGAATTTGAAGCTTTCACATATAAAGGAAGGTTATTCCATCGCCTCGGTCCAACTATTGACAATAGTAAAGGGTAGATAGTATGTTTTCTAGCTGGATGTTGCGCTTAAGATCCATAATCACAACTTTGCATTCGACCAAACTGATTTTATGAAATCTCATCTCTCACTCGTAGCAAAGTAACGGTTGAAGGGGTGTGATTAAGCATATTCTACCCAAGCCTTCAAGACATCAGAGGAGTGTTATTCCAGAGTGGAAGCGAATGTTCAGATTTCGATTAAAGATTACCAAGACAAACAATTTTTTTTCAGCGGATTAACTTTCACTAATTAATTGTTCACATTAAGACTAGCAATGTGTGCTAACAAAATAAATATTGTAAATTTTGATTTCATGCAGACTTTAAAGCTTTCCTTGAGCGGCTATGTTCGCAGTTAAAACAATGATTTGGAAAAATAATAATTTGTTATTTGTATGGTCTAGGTAGTCATGCGTGTATGCCTGCAAATACAGGACAAACTGATGCCTTAAATATGGGACAATTCCATATTATACAGAACGGTTGGCAACCCTATATAAAATGCAAGAGAATTGACTCGGGGTGTTGGTGTTTGGGGCCCTAGGCTGCAGCCCATGTTGCCCATTAGGATAACGTACAGGTTTTTCCAAATACCCCAGGCTACTTCTGGTTAGAAATGACAGAGAAACAAAGTAACGGACACCTTCATGAGAATGTTTTTTTGTTTTTTAAGGTGGTCATATTCATGAATCTGAATTGTATGGAAGCTTGTTTCCACCACAAAATAAAAAAGAAACTTTTATCCAGTAGTGGAAACAAGCTTCCATAAAATTGAAATCAGAGGAACAGAAATGATCCAGAATTCAGGGGAATAACTGTTTGTACTTGTTAAAATTGTTAAAATTCGTAAACTTGTCATTTTCATTGTTACTTTCCCAATTAGTTTTTGTAAATATTCACCCACACCTTGAAAAACTGCCTTATTGCATCTTTTTCATTAATAAAGATGAACACATTTATACTGGACTGCAAGACTGTTGAACTGGACACATCTGGAGTCTTGAAGATCAGGCTTATGACTGATGATGCCCTTAACACTCTGGTGCCGTTCTGTCATTTTAGACTGAAAAAAAAAAAAAGTTTAGAAATTTTAGTCGCTATTTGACCCACCAAAAAAAATGTCATAAACAAGTCACACTTGCATTGTTTGCGGTAAAAAATACCACCATAGGAAATGAATGGGAAATAGGCAAAAATAGGAAAATACAGAGATGTTTTTGTTTATGATCTACAAATCATCCACAATGCAGAAAAAAGTGCTCAGCAATGAAGGGTTAACAAAATTTAGCTTGAAAACACTGCTCAGTAACTGCTCAATACACAGCACTGAATATACAGGTGCATCTCAATAAATTAGAATGTCGTGAAAAAGTTAATTTTTTCTTGTAACTTATTTCAAAAAGTGAAACTTTCATATATTTTAGATTCATTGCATGTAAAGTAAAACATTTCAAAAGTTTTTTAGTTTTAATTTTGAGGATTAGAGCTTACAGCTCATGAAAGTAAAAAATCAGTATCTCAAAATATTAGAATATTTACATTTGAGTTTGAATAAATGACCATCCCTACAGTATAAATTCTGGGTCTCTCTTGTTCTTTGAAACCACAATAATGGGGAAGACTGCTGACTTGGCAATGATCCAGAAGACGAACATTGACGCCCTCCACAAAGAGGGTAAGTCACAGAGGGTCATTACTGAAAGGTGTGGCTGTTTACAGAGTGCTGTATCAAAGCATATTAAATGCAAAGTTGACTGGAAGGAAGAATTTGGGTAGGAAAAGGTGCACAAGCAACAGGGATGACTGCAAGCTTAAGAATACAGTCAAGCAAAGCCGATTCAAACACTTGGGAGAGCTTCACAAGGAGAGAACTGAAGCTGGAGTCAGTGCATCAAGAGTCACCACGCTCAGACGTCTTCAGGAAAAGGGCTACCAAGCCACTTCTGAACCAGAGACAACGTCAGAAGCATCTTACCTGGGCTGTGGAGAAAAAGAACTGGACTGTTGCTCAGTGGTCCAAAGTCCTCTTTTCAGATGAAAGTAAATTTTGCATTTAATTTGGAAATCAAGGTCCCAGAGTCTGAAGGAAGAGTGGAGAGGCACAGAATCCATGTTGCTTGAAGTCCAGTGTGAAGTTTCCACAGTCAGTGATGATTTGGGCTGCCATGTCATCTGCTGGTGTTGGTCCATTATGTTTTCTGAAGTCCACAGTCAACGCAGCCATCTACCAGGAAATTTTAGAGCACTTCATGCTTCCTTCTGTTGACAAGCTTTATGGAGATGCTGATTTCATTTTCCAGCAGGACTTGGCACCTGCCCACACTGCCAAAGGTACCAAAAGCTGGTTCAATGACCATGGTGTTACTGTGCTTGACTGGCCAGCAAACTCGCCAGACCTGAACCCTATAGATAATCTATGGAGTATTGTCAAGAGGAAGATGAGAGACACCAGACCCAACAATGCAGATGAGCTGAAGGCCACTGTCAAAGCAAACCTGGGCTTCCATACCACCTCAGCAGTGCCACAAACTGATCACCTCCATGCCACGCCGCATTGCTGCAGTAATTCATGCAAAAGGTATGTATATGTAAAGAGTACATATACAGTAAATGAACATACTTTCCAGAAGGCCAACAATTCACTAAAAATGTTTTTTTATTTTTTTTATTGGACTTATGAAGTATTCTAATTTGTTGATATAGTGAATTGGTGCCACTGCCTCAATTGACGTGGATCACGTAAAAAGAGTGACTCCGATGCAGTTATATTTGTATATAAATTTATACTTTCACTGGAGCACCTAACCCACCCCTACCCTAAACCTACCCATCTGAACAATATAAAACACACACAGGCAAATATAAGTGCAGTCACGGGTATTTATTGCAAACTGTCCATAAACAAGCAGTATAAAACCATTACAAACAAGTTGTGTTTCCAAGTCTTCTGAAGCCATAAGAAGTCTTTATGCGAAGAAGAGAGTAGCATGACGCAATCGGTCACGAGACATAATAATAATAATCATTTTATTTATATAGCGCCTTTCTAGCACTCGAGGTCACTTTACAAATCAGGCTTAAGGAACAGAGACAATAGACATCAATACACAAAAAAAAAAAAAAAAAAAGCTGAGTAATATACACAAACCACTTACAAGATTAGATTACAAACAGAAAGAATGAAGAGAAACACCCATAACAGGGTGCAATTCACAGTCAATGACTTGAAGAGTAATAGTCAGAAAAAAAATGTTTTTTAAAGAGGTTTTTAAAGGAGAGAAGGGAGGATGCCTGACGGATGGTTTGGGGAAGAGCATTCGACAATCTGGGAGCAACAACACTGAATGCCCTAGCTCCCATTGTCACCAGACATACAAGAGTCAATAGCCTGTCACAACAGCATGACGCAATCGATCACGAGACACAGAGGCACAGAGACTGCAGCACATGGGAAGAGCTTTACGGCGGACGGAGACGGCGATCGCGTCTATTCTTCTCACAAATCAATCGTTTTGCCTCGGAAGACTTGGAACGTTAATACTTTTTGAATAAATTATGACGGTAGTTGTGTCTGTCTGTTATATCTTCTGTTTTATTGAAAAATGGTAGGTTTAGGGGCAGGGGTTGGGTTACGTGCTCATAAATGTTTAATGTAATATAAATAAAACTGTTGTGGCTGTTTACATTTAAAAATCACACCCCAACATATATGCAATAATGGCAATGTTTTACCCAATATATAATTTACACAACCTGGTCTCACAGAATTCCGTGTAATGGATCCGTGCGTGGACCACGGCTGATGCCTGTTACTGACTTACATTGGTATCACTTCTGTGAGCCCATCACGGAATTTCCGGCGATTCCGTGATACCACCACAGATTCGGAGTTAAGGGTCCGTGGTCATTACACGGAATTCTGTGAGACCAGGTTGACATTTTCTGTCCCCTCAAAATAACTCAACACACAGCCATTAATGTCTAAACCGCTGGACATAAAAGTGAGTACACCCCTAAGTGAAAATGTCCAAATTGGGCCCAAAGTGTCAATATTTTGTGTGGCCACCATTATTTTCCAGCACTGCCTTAACACTCTTGGGCATGGAGTTCACCAGAGCTTCACAGGTTGCCACTGGAGTCCTCTTCCACTCCTCCATGATGACATCACGGAGCTGGTGGATGTTAGAGACCTTGGACTCCTCCACCTTCCGTTTGAGGATGCCCCACAGATGCTCAACAGGGTTTAGGTCTGGAGACATGCTTGGCCAGTTCCTCACCTTTACCCTCAGCTTCTTTAGCAAGATTGTGGGATCGTTATCATGTTGGAATACTATCTCCGAAGGGAGGGGATCATGCTCTGCTTCAGTATGTCACAGTACATGTTGGCATTCATGGTTCCCTGAATGAACTGTAGCTCCCCAGTGCCGGCAGTACTCCTGCAGCCCCAGACCATGACACTCCCACCACCATGCTTGACTGTAGGCAAGACACACTTGTCTTTGTACTCCTCACCTGGTTGACGCCACACACACTTGACACCATCTGAATCAAATAAGTTTATCTTGGTCTCATCAGACCACAGAACATGGTTCCAGTAATCCTTAGTCTGCTTGTCTTCAGCAAACTGTTTGCGGGCTTTCTTGTGCATCATCTTTAGAAGAGGCTTCCTTCTGGGACGACAGCCATGAAGACCAATCTGATGCAGTGTGCGGCGTATGGTCTGAGCACTGACAGGCTGACCCCCCACCCCTTCAACCTCTGCAGCAATGCTGGCAGCACTCATACATCTATTTCCCAAACACAACCTCTGGATATGATGCTGAGCACGTGCACTCAACTTCTTTGGTCGACCATGCTGAGGCCTGTTCTGAGTGGAACCTGTCCTGTTAAACCGCTGTATGGTCTTGGCCACCGTGCTGCAGCTCAGTTTCAGGGTCTTGGCAGTCTTCTTATAGCCTACAACAATTTTTTTTTTTCAGATCCTCAGAGAGTTCTTTGCCATGAGATGCCATGTTGAACTTCCAGTAACCAGTATGAGAGAGTGAGAGCGATAACACCAAATTTAACACACCTGCTCCTCATTCACACCTGAGACCTTGTAACACTAACGAGTCACATGACATGAGAAAATAGCTAATTGGGCCCAATTTGGACATTTTCACTTAGGGGTGTACTCACTTTTGTGGCCAGCGGTTTAGACATTAATGGCTGTGTGTTGAGTTACTTTGAGGGGACAGCAAATTTACACTGTTACAAGCTGTACACTCACTACTTTACATTGTAGCAAAGTGTCATTTCTTCAGTGTTGTCACATGAAAAGATATAATAAAATATTTACAAAAATGTGAAGGGTGTACTCACTTCTGGGAGATACTATATGTATGTATAAAGTTATGTTCAAAATAATAACAGTGTGTTTAAAAAAGCAATCCTTGCATTTAGTTAGATACAACAAAGGATCAGGGTCATCTGATGCTCTTCCAAAAGTAGGAAAGATTAATTTAAGATGATCACTCTTGACAGTGACAGCATTCACAGGAGGCAATTCACCAATGGATGGAGGTGATAATAGAATTTCCTTCGGTGGTTCCAAAGATACTTTGGTACTTACTGACAACTCATTTACTTTATCACTTAGAAGGTCAAGTTGAATAGTCACATGTGAAAAATCTTCAACAAATTCATTGTGACCCTTTTGAAAGTTTTGGTGAACAACTTTAATGTCGGATAACTGTTTAACAAGTTCATGACTTTTTGAAAGTCTGAACAGCTCTAATGTCTTCTTGTACCTCTTGCTGAAGTTGCTCTACCATGAAACGAACACTGGATGTCAATGAATTTTCAACTTTTTTAAATTCATCCGTTATTAACAATCTCATGGTCTTCACCATTTGATCAGTCTCAGTTTCACTTTGTTGTTTGTTTTTAACACAATCTTGGACATTTGCTGTGTGTGATTGTCTACTTTATCAGCAAGATTTTTAATTGGCTTTCATGTTGCGAAGAACTCAGCTTTAACTCACTAGAAAGTGTGCTTATAGCCGCTTCTTGTTTCTCCATGGTGTCAGACAATTTATCCCATTTACCTTGAACTTGAGCAGTAAGTTGACCAATCTCCCTTGCGGGGGTGGGAATCGTTCCAGGCAAATCATACTGAGTACCTGAAGATACTTGAGAACCATCCCTTGCTGGAGAGGGAGTACACAATTGCATCTGGTCCTGGTCTCCTTTCCATACAAAAGGTTGCAGGGGTACCAGAAGAAAAGCTTGAAGGTGCAAACTGCACATGGTTTCCTGAATGCAATGCAGTAAATCGAATTGGACTATAGGGACAATTAGGTACCTGAGGTTGTAGGACAGGTATCCAGACTGGAGTGGCAACATCTGGAATGTCTGGCACATCAATGTCCACCAAAGTTGATGATGGGTGCAAAGCATCTGCCATTATGTACAATGTGAAAGATAGAGTATGTATGTGTTGTCTGTATATGAAATGCAAACAAACAAACGTGAACATTTATCGCAAGTTTTACAAAGTTCAAGAAGGTTTTTTTTTTTCCAATCTTTGAGTCACATTTCAAGTCAGTTCAATATTCAGTTCTTTAAATTCAAGTCAAAGTTCAGTGTTCAAATAACCATCAACAATTTATAAGTTCAAGTTAATGTCGTCAATTTTTAAAAATTTTTAATGTTCAAGTTAATGTCAAGTCAATTTTTAATGTTCAAGTCCCTGTTTGGGCGCCATTTTCTGTGACGTAGTGAGACCAGCCCTCCCCTGTGACTCAGTCACTTGTCACAAAACGATACAAAACACAACACACTCTTACAATTTCAACTGTCTTTTCTTTTCATTATAATAAAATATTTACAAAATGTGAAGGGTGTACTCACTTCTGGGAGATACTATATGTATGTATAAAGTTATGTTCAAAATAATAACAGTGTGTTTAAAAAAGCAATCCTTGCATTTAGTTAGATACAACAAAGGATCAGGGTCATCTGATGCTCTTCCAAAAGTAGGAAAGATTAATTTAAGATGATCACTCTTGACAGTGACAGCATTCACAGGAGGCAATTCACCAATGGATGGAGGTGATAATAGAATTTCCTTCGGTGGTTCCAAAGATACTTTGGTACTTACTGACAACTCATTTACTTTATCACTGAGAAGGTCAAGTTGAATAGTCACATGTGAAAAATCTTCAACAAATTCATTGTGACCCTTTTGAAAGTTTTGCTGAACAACTTTAATGTCGGATAACTGTTTAACAAGTTCATCATGACTTTTTTTAAAGTTTTTCTGAACAGCTCTAATGTCTTCTTGTACCTCTTGCTGAAGTTGCTCTACCATGAAACGAACACTGGATGTCAATGAATTTTCAACTTTTTTAAATTCATCCGTTATTAACAATCTCATGGTCTTCACCATTTGATCAGTCTCAGTTTCACTTTGTTGTTTGTTTTTTAACACAATCTTGGACATTTGTTGTGTGTGATTGTCTACTTTATCAGCAAGATTTTTTAATTGGCTTTCATGTTGCGAAGAACTCAGCTTTAACTCACTAGAAAGTGTGCTTATAGCCGTTTCTTGTTTCTCCATGGTGTCAGACAATTTATCCCATTTACCTTGAACTTGAGCAGTAAGTTGACCAATCTCCCTTGCGGGGGTGGGAATCGTTCCAGGCAAATCATACCGAGTACCTGAAGATACTTGAGAACCATCCCTTGCTGGAGAGGGAGTACACAATTGCATCTGGTCCTGGTCTCCTTTCCATACAAAAGGTTGCACGGGGGTACCAGAAGAAAAGCTTGAGGATGCAAACTGCACATGGTTTGCTGAATGCAATGCAGTAAATCGAATTGGACTATAGGGACAATTAGGTACCTGAGGTTGTAGGACAGGTATCCAGACTGGAGTGGCAACATCTGGAATGTCTGGCACATCAATGTCCACCAAAGTTGATGATGGGTGCAAAGCATCTGCCATTATGTACAATGTGAAAGATAGAGTATGTATGTGTTGTCTGTATATGAAATGCAAACAAACAAACGTGAACATTTATCGCAAGTTTTACAAAGTTCAAGAAGGTTTTTTTTTTTCCCCAATCTTTGAGTCACATTTCAAGTCAGTTCAATATTCAGTTCTTTAAATTCAAGTCAAAGTTCAGTGTTCAAATAACCATCAACAATTTATAAGTTCAAGTTAATGTCGTCAATTTTTAATGTTCAAGTTAATGTCAAGTCAATTTTTAATGTTCAAGTCCCTGTTTGGGCGCCATTTTCTGTGACGTAGTGAGACCAGCCCTCCCCTGTGACTCAGTCACTTGTCACAAAACGATACAAAACACAACACACTCTTACAATTTCAACTGTCTTTTCTTTTCATTTTAATCTAATAATGGGACTTGAACTTTAAGGTGCTTGACATTCAAAACATACCAACAATCACAATTAAACCACTGAATTTAGGTCATCTCATGAATCATTCAGCATATCATAAACAATGCAAAGTATCAATACCAACTTAGATCTCAACTTTGAATTCAAAGCTTTAGACACAGTAATTCATGCATCGATTCATGATCGTATATGAGAGCGTGTATGAGAGTTTGTTTGAGTGTGTATGAGAGTTTGTTTTGAAAGTTCCGCTAAGCCCATCTTTTCTGAAAGTTACTGATGAGTAATTATCTTCGTCGAGTTAGCTGAATGAATGGATCAAGGCCTACCTGAAGACCAAGCATAGTCAATGAGGTTATTTTCAAACCAAGATACTCCAAACTCACAGTACCGTATTCCGATCCAGTGCCGTTTCACACAGCCAATTAACGAGTGGCGCAGCAACCTCCAAAATAGTCCTCTGTGCAACCAGCAACCGCAACCTTTTTGAACACGATGATTTTGAATCTAGTAGTTTCCTTGATTTCGGCTTTATTTTAGAAGATTCCGCTTTCACACCCTGAAGAAAGGAGCAGCTTGCAGGAACATTGAATCCGGAAACTCTTCAACGTAGCAACGCAACTTTCATATCTCGGAATCTTCAATTATTTCGTTTCATTTTACACTTCATTAACATCTACAAACTGACCATACTTCTTACTCTTAATAACGAAAACTCTCACTTTCCAAGTAAAGATCTGTACAGCAAACAAGGGCACTCTCCTCTCTCCTTCCACACACACCTGTGTTCAATTTTATCTCCATTTCACTCAGCGTACCTGCTTAACTGACTCCTCCCAAAATTAACACATTGAATTTTGGGTATCGTAGTTCCTTACCGTCACACCCCACAAGTTTTCTATTGGACTGATGTCTGGAGATTGGGCTGGCCACTCCATAACTTTAATCTTGTTGGTCTGGAACCAAGATGCTGCTTGCTTACTGGTGTGTTTGGTGTCGTTGTCTTGTTGAAACACCCACTTCAAGGGCATTTACTCTTCGGCATAAGGCAACATAACCTCTTTAATTATTTTAATGTACTCAAACTGATCCATGATCCCTGGAATGCAATAAATAGGCCCAACAGGTAGTATGAGAAACATGCCCATATCATGATGCTTGCGCCACCATGCTTCACTGTCTTCTCAAGAGTATTGTGGCTTGAATTCAGTGTCTGCGGCCCCTAGACCCAAAAAGAACAATCTTGCTTCATCAGTCTACAAAATATTGTGCCATGTCTCTTTAGGCTAGTCAATGTGTTCTTTGGCAAATTGTAACCTCTTCATTTTTTCAACAATGTGACTTTGCGGGGGCTTCTTGCCGATAGCTTGGCTTCACATAGGCATCTTCTAATCGTTACAGTACTCACAGGTAACGTTACACTTTCTTTGATTACCCTGGAGCTGATCATTGGTTGTGTCTTTGCCATTATGGCTATTCTTCGATCCATTTTAATGGTAGTTCTCCGTTTTCTTCCACATCTTTCCGGTTTTGGTTGCCATTTTAAAGCATTTGATATCATTTTAGCGGAGCAGCCTATCATTTTCTGCACTTCTTTATGTTTTCCCCTCTCTAATCAACTTTTTAATCAAAGTACCCTGTTTTTCTGAACAATGTCTGGAACAACCCATTTTACTCAGATTTTCAGAGAGAAATGCACAGTACAACATTTGCTGCCTTCATCCTTAAATAAGGTTTGACACCAGTTTTTTCACAGAATGATTTACCTCTAATTGAACTCCACACTATTATTTTGAACACCCTTTTCAATTAATGATTCAATTACACAATCAACAGCATGCATGTCATGGCTGTTGGTTTTCTATTACTCTACTACACCCATTTGTAAAATATTTGCCATGTAGAAATATAATTTCAACCAAATTGATGTTGGACTGCTATTATTTTAAACAACTGTATATATGTCTATACGGGCATCTAATGGCTACACCATGGTATTACAATGTGAGGTGAAACAATGTGAGGTCTCTTTCCTGTAGCTCAATTAGTAGAGCATGGCGCTAGCAACGCCAAGATCATGGGTTCGATTCCCAGGGAAAGCAAGAGCTGATCAAATGTAAAAACTGTAACTTGAATGCAATGTAAGTCGCTTTGGATAAAAGCGTCTGCTAAATGCATAAATGTAAATGTAAATGTAAACAAATCTGCCTCAATTCCATAGATTTTAAATACTTTTGCTCTATTTTTAATTTACATATTGCATTAATTGAAAAGTTATAACATTTTTATATTTTTTACAATTTACACAGAAAATATTCCATAATTTAGAAAAAAAAAAAAAAAAAATCATTGAAATGAAATATAGTATATTCATAAAAAAAAAAAAAAAAAAATATATATATATATATACACCATTATGGCTTCTGGTCAGTAAAGATGGAGAGCAGGACACAGATTGACTAAACCAGTTGTGTTTTATTCAATTTTTACTTCTTCTTGGACACTCCGACAGTACGGCCGCGGCGACCGGTGGTCTTGGTGTGCTGACCGCGCACACGCAGACTGGAGGAGAGAAGAGACCAGAGTCAAACACGAGAAACTCAAGCATCAGAGATCATCTCCTGTGTGGACCTGTTCTACAGGAGCTCTTTATTCGGTTATTTGAGAAACTCACCCCCAGAAGTGACGCAGGCCGCGGTGAGCTCTGATCTTCTTCAGACGCTCCAGATCTTCTCTCAGTTTGTTGTCCAGACCGTTAGCGAGGACCTGCAGAAAACCATCACATCAACACTCATCTCCTGCACACAGAACGGCCTTCAAAACCAGCCGAGGACACTGCACTCCAACACCAAAGCCTCTGGGGTCTCATTCATAAACACTGCGTACGCACGAAATGGGCCACGCACGTCGCGACTTATTAAAAATAAACTTTGCGTATACACGTACACACCGTGCGGACATTCTAGACCCGGGTTCCTCAAATCTTACCCTGGAGGTCCAATCCACTGCAGAGTTTAGCTCCAACCCTGATCAAACTCACCTGTCTGTGATTTTCTAATGATCCTGAAGACACTGATTAGCATGCTCAGGTGTGTTTGATCAGGGTTACAGCTAAAGTCTGCAGGAAAGTGGATCTCGAGGTCCAGATTTGAGGAGCCCTGTTCTAGACCATGCGTACAAACTCGTTTTCCTGGAGAGAGAAAAGTTATGAAGTAAACAACGATTTTAAACTCTGTTTTCATGTCGATATACACATTTCCATTAAATATTCCACCCTCGCTAATGGAGAGAAGCACTGAAGTCACATCAAGTCATTACGCAGAAGTCAAACCAAAATGATATGACTTTAGACACATTTGTAGTGGATGCGCTTGATGACGTTTCCTGTGGCATGCTATGTTTTAATGACAGCGAGGCGTGTTATATAGGGTTGGGTATCGTTTGGGTTTTTTTTTTTTCGATACCGGTGCCAAATCGATACTTTTAAAACGGTACCGGTGCCTAAACCGATACTTAAAAATAATACAAAAATAAATAAAAATTACCAATTAATAATTGGATTGGCCATTAGCACTAAACGCATGATGTCTTTTTCATTCATACTGGACGCCAGAGGGCGCCCTCGCACAAAACATCCACATGTCCAGTCACAGAAGTAGCAGAACGCATGAAGCTCCAGGAAATCCCCAATATGGACAAATGCATTGCTATGGATGTAACGGAGTAAACAAGATATAAACGTTTTGAATGATAAAACAGATACAATAAACACTACGACAGTGTATAGTTTATCTGTGTTATTCAAGCAATCTCTGGTATTTTCATAATTAAGTATATTTATAATCCATTGCCAATCGATGTATTAGTAGCCTATGGAACATATTTTCTGCCTCATTCTGTGACAAGAAGCTACATCAGATCACAAAAGGAAGCATTTAACTGCTGTGGACTAAAAAGGTTATAATGTTCTCTTTTGTTGGACAACAGGTTTAAAACCGTGAATACAAGATAATTTTAGCTTTAGGCATTTTAATTTAAGAATGTTTAGCTCAGCTAGTTAATGGAGGGCTACCTGCTGCCGTCAGAGCGAGTGTAATTTCTGCATTCACGCGCTCCTCAGATGCTCTCATTTCCCGAGTTGTGCTTTTAAGTTGGAATGTGAAAACAACACGCTCGCATTACTACAAAGATTTGTTGGACTTGTATTATTAGAGCTTTCCGACTTGAGTTCACCTGCATTTTCTCAGTCGGGAAATTATTTTTTACGCGAGGTGCCGGTGATGCTTCTTACGTTCGTTTCTGAGAAACAAAGAACAAATATTTCAATCGATCGCTCAGGCATGGCACCGAAATCTGCGTTCTGATTCGGTTCTAGTACATACCGGTGCCATATTGGTACCGGGTTTCGGTACCCAACCCTAGTGCTATAGGTGCACAATAATTCATCTTTGAATTAAACTGCAGAGCTCATGTTATGAGAAGATATTTTAGTGAGAACAATGATCAGTGCTGCACACTTACGGCGGACACGGCTGGATTCAGCGGTCAAACGGTTTGAATGTGATGATAATAGCTACTGTACAGCCGCAGCTGCACGGAGGCGTTGATGGCATCTCCACAACATTATGAAAAATACCACTGTATTTGAAGGATACAACTTGGAGAAAAAAAAAAAAAAAAGAAGTCTTTCCTTTTTAAAATACTACACTGCAATAAATAAGCTTATCGGTTTCCACTAAAAACAGCTAAGAGATGTTCACCTGATCAGCAAAACTGCAGAAATTCGATTTGGCCAAATAGTATTTCAATCGTTTTAAACAATTCAAATCAGTGTTAAAGAATAATATTAGCTCTATTCTAAAATAGACTATTTATCTGAAAACTAAGTTTTGTTTTCATGGATATTTTGATATATTTGTTCAAAAACATAAGGATACTGGAAGACTTTTAGCAATAAATATTAATGTGGCACAAATGGCATTTAGTCCATCTCTCATATTTCCTTAATGTCTAGTACCTTTGACAGAGTTAAACATGGTGTCACATGGATGGAGATGAGGTTATGCAGAGTATAACTAGGCTAAAAACTTGTTGTAGCTCCATATGTTTAGTGATTTCTGGGAGGAGTCGGGGGGGAGAAGCACCTACACAATCTTCCCCTGACTGGGATTTATAAAGGGATTTTTGCGCAGGTTCCGGCGTACGCATGCTTTTATAAATCTGAAAACTTGTGCATTCGTACACTTTTAGGATGAAATCTACAGGGAGTTTTATAAAGGAGACCCCGGGTGAGTTCAGGACACGTTTGCAGTTTACTTGTGATGCCATTATTAGACTTAATGCAAAAAACCTGCCACCGCTTCATATATTTACACAATGGTTAGGACGGTGTTTTTCACGAACGGCACAGTTTTACAGAAAGTTCTCTTCCCATGTTGTTTTACCCGTGGTCACCATGGTATACAAATATATAACACTATAGAGGATCTGTAGACTCATGCTAGTGTGCAGCCCTGTATTCAGATTTAGGACGGGCTCCATTTATTATACATTAGGTAAAAATAAGATTTCTTTTGAAAGCAGTTCGATCATGTATGACTTTACACAATCGATCAGACAAGCCCTGGTTCTGATTTGTAGTTTAGCACAGCTCTTGCTATATAGTGTATCATACAGTCACAGCGTGGAGAAAGAGCTGAAGGTTATACCTTCACTCCGAGCGTACCTGACTGTATTTCCCGTCTTTAATGTCCTTCTGTCTGTTCAGGAACCAGTCGGGGATCTTGTACTGGCGAGGATTCTGCATAATGGTCACCACCCTCTCCACCTGTCAATCAACCAATCACAGCTCAGATAAACATCACTGTAAACACCCATAGAGAGTCACTTAAAACCACACCCCATTTTCATTTGAGATTTCACAATATGGTTCAAAATAACTGATATGGTCTTGTTTGTCGAAAGCAAAACATCAGTTGTACCACATTTCAGAATGTTCTCCAGTGACTTATTTTATTATGATTCTTCAGTTTTCATAAAGAACAATAAGGTTGTTAACTTAATGTGTGGCAGTATTGTGAGCTTGATTGCACAGACACTAGTGGAAGAGAGCTGGACTGACTGTGTTATTGTCCTCTTGCATCGCTCACAAACTGATGCTGTAAAGCACGATATAAATCAAGGTGACGGAGCAAGGGCTCTGTGACTGATTATTAATGGAGTAAAAGCTGTCTGCTGGACTGTTTACAGGTGAATGTGTGTTTAGAAGTGTTTTCCTGCTGAAGATGAAGAGTGAAGAGCAAGCTCACCTCATCCTCGGTGAGTTCTCCAGCTCGCTTGTTCAGATCGATGTCTGCTTTCCTCAGCACCACATGAGCGTACCGCCGACCCACACCCTGCAGAGCACAGAGAGCGTTCAGAACACACACACACACAGCACAGAGAGCGTTCAGAACACACACACACACACTGCAGAGCACAGAGCGTTCAGAACACACACACACACTGCAGAGCACAGAGAGCGTTCAGAACACACACACACACACAGCACAGAGAGCATTCAGAACACACACACAGCACAGAGAGCGTTCAGAACACACACACACACTGCAGAGCACAGAGAGCGTTCAGAACACACACACACACACACACACTGCAGAGCACAGAGAGCATTCAGAACACACACACACACACACTGCAGAGCACAGAGAGCATTCAGAACACACACACACACACACACACACTGCAGAGCACAGAGAGCATTCAGAACACACACACTGCAGAGCACAGAGAGCGTTCAGAACACACACACACACACTGCAGAGCACAGAGAGCGTTCAGAACACACACACACACTGCAGAGCACAGAGAGCGTTCAGAACACACACACACACTGCAGAGCACAGAGAGCGTTCAGAACACACACACACACAGCAGAGCACAGAGAGCGTTCAGAACACACACACACACTGCAGAGCACAGAGAGCGTTCAGAACACACACACACACAGCAGAGCACAGAGAGCGTTCAGAACACACACACAGCACAGAGAGCATTCAGAACACACACACACACAGCACAGAGAGCGTTCAGAACACACACACACAGCACAGAGAGCATTCAGAACACACACACACACACACTGCAGAGCACAGGCGTTCAGAACACACACACACACACAGCACAGAGAGCGTTCAGAACACACACTGCAGAGCACAGAGAGCGTTCAGAACACACACACACACAGCACAGAGAGCATTCAGAACACACACACACACAGCACAGAGAGCATTCAGAACACACACACACACAGCACAGAGAGCGTTCAGAACACACACACAGCACAGAGAGCGTTCAGAACACACACACAGCACAGAGCGTTCAGAACACACACACACAGCACAGAGAGCGTTCAGAACACACACACACACAGCACAGAGGCATTCAGAACACACACACTGCAGAGCACAGAGCGTTCAGAACACACACACACACACTGCAGAGCACAGAGGCGTTCAGAACACACACACACACACACACACACTGCAGAGCACAGAGGCATTCAGAACACACACACACACACTGCAGGCACAGAGGCATTCAGAACACACACACACACACACACACACTGCAGAGCACAGAGGCATTCAGAACACACACACTGCAGAGCACAGAGGCGTTCAGAACACACACACACTGCAGAGCACAGAGGCGTTCAGAACACACACACACACTGCAGAGCACAGAGAGCGTTCAGAACACACACACACACTGCAGAGCACAGAGGCGTTCAGAACACACACACACACACACAGCAGAGCACAGAGGCGTTCAGAACACACACACACACTGCAGAGCACAGAGGCGTTCAGAACACACACACACAGAGCACAGAGGCGTTCAGAACACACACACAGCACAGAGCATTCAGAACACACACACACACACACAGCACAGAGCGTTCAGAACACACACAGCACAGAGAGCATTCAGAACACACACACACACACACTGCAGAGCACAGAGCGTTCAGAACACACACACACACAGCACAGAGGCGTTCAGAACACACACTGCAGAGCACAGAGGCGTTCAGAACACACACACACAGCACAGAGAGCATTCAGAACACACACACACACAGCACAGAGAGCATTCAGAACACACACACACACAGCACAGAGAGCGTTCAGAACACACACACACAGCACAGAGCGTTCAGAACACACACACAGCACAGAGAGCGTTCAGAACACACACACACAGCACAGAGAGCGTTCAGAACACACACACACACACACACACTCGCACACACCCCCAGCAGAGTACAGAGCATGATCAGAACACACACACACACACACAGCAGAGTACAGAGCATGATCAGAACACACACACACACAGCAGAGTACAGAGCATGATCAAAACACACACACACACACACACACACACACACACAGCAGAGTACAGAGCATGATCAGAACACACACACACACACACACACAGCAGAGTACAGAGCATGATCAGAACACACACACACACACACACACACACACACACACACAGTTTACAGCTCACCTTGATGGCGGTGATGGCAAACGCGATTTTGCGTCTTCCGTCGATGTTGGTGTTGAGCACACGCAGGATGTGCTGGAACTTCTCTGGAATGACGAGCGACTGAGAACACACACACACACACACGCGGAGAGAGAGACACACACACAGACACACACACGCGGAGAGAGAGACACACACACGGGTTACACGCGCAGAACGCTACTGTAATACACTAACAGAGGCTAGCGGGTTAGCAACTTACTGACTACAACTACACACTAACTAGAGTTTCGCGCTTTCCGGCCTATACCTGACACAAACTCCGTTAACATGTTAATATTTAGTTATATTTTTAAATGTGGTAATACTGTGGTGCGTTTTGCATACTTGACCGGCGCGGACTGAGCACGGGCTTTCCGTCACTCATTTAACTTAAGCTCTATACTGTAAACCTAAAATTTTCACTCAGATATATTCTATATCTACTAAAATCATAAGATGTTGTACCAGTGCTGACATACACACACAAATAAGCGCGATGTTGCGAGATTTTGACTACAACTTTGAGGATTTAATTTCGTGCCTACCATCTTGTTCGCTGGTTCCGCGCAAAGAGGAAGTGATCACGATCTCGCGATAATTTCACCACTGGACGCGCGAACTCGACAGGAACAAGTTCCGTCACGATGGAAACATCCGGTGGGACCAAAACAACATTCAAACCGATGATTTTTTAAATTATATAGCGCGGCTGATGCTGTTTAGTACACTGTGGTATATATTCCAGAGTTTTTACTCTTTTTTTTTTAAGTAGATTTCGTGTGATTGTACAGCGTGGCACGCACTTCTGCGGGAGTGCCGACTGCGGACTGTAATACTGAAGGGACGTGTAGTTTTAGTGGACTACAGACGGCATGGCGGAGGCGCTGGTCACCGCAGCGGAGCTCTCGAAGCCCGGCGCGGACTCTGCTGGAGCGATGGAGGTGAGGAGGGCTCTCTCTCGGGTTTATCAGCTTCACTGATCGCGTTCACAGCTGTTTACACCCGCCCGGCGGAGCGCAGAGATATGACACGGACCTGCTGGCTGTCTGTGTGAAATATCACGCGTATTATTATAATTGCTGTGAAGGTTGTTTACTGATATTGTCCTGTGCAGCTCGTTATTTCGGTCAGCATCTTACGGTATCATATTTTAGGATGTCATATTAATAAGATCGCGTGACAATGCAGTGATGTGTCAAACCACACAAACACAAACACAAACACACACACACACACACACACACACACACACACACATCATAACTCTCTCGAATATCAGGACATGGCACATAATAACAGAGTGAAGTGGGGAGTTCTTCAGTGCACTGCTCTGTTATTAGGCGTTCGTTGATTATTGTCAGATTTTTGCAGGTATATCTGCTGTATATACTCACAAACTTGTGGCATTTATGTCTCATGTAAATATGCCAACAAAACTCAAGGAACTACTATTACCATATATACATATACACACACATATACAGGTGCATCTCAATAAATTTGAATGTCGTGGAAAAGTTCATTTATTTCAGTAATTCAACTCAAATTGTGAAACTCGTATTAAATAAATTCAATGCACACAGACTGAAGTAGTTTAAGTCTTTGGTTCTTTTAATTGTGATGATTTTGGCTCACATTTAACAAAAACTCACCAATTCACTCTCAACAAATTAGAATACTTCATAAGACCAATAAAAAAAACATTTTTAGTGAATTGTTGGCCTTCTGGGAAGTATGTTCATTTACTGTATATGTACTCAATACTTGGTAGGGGCTCCTTTTGCTTTAATTACTGCCTCAATTCGGCGTGGCATGGAGGTGATCAGTTTGTGGCACTGCTGAGGTGGTATGGAAGCCCAGGTTTCTTTGACAGTGGCCTTCAGCTCATCTGCATTCTTTGGTCTCTTGTTTCTCATTTTCCTCTTGACAATACCTCATAGATTCTCTCTGGGGTTCAGGTCTGGTGAGTTTGCTGGCCAGTCAAGCACACCAACACCATGGTCATTTAACCAACTTTTGGTGCTTTTGGCAGTGTGGGCAGGTGCCAAATCCTGCTGGAAAATGAAATCAGCATCTTTAAAAAGCTGGTCAGCAGAAGGAAGCATGAAGTGCTCCAAAATTTCTTGGTAAACGGGTGCAGTGACTTTGGTTTTCAAAACACAATGGACCAACACCAGCAGATGACATTGCACCCCAAATCATCACAGACTGTGGAAACTTAACACTGGACTTCAAGCAACTTGGGCTATGAGCTTCTCCACCCTTCCTCCAGACTCTAGGACCTTGGTTTCCAAATGAAATACAAAACTTGCTCTCATCTGAAAAGAGGACTTTGGACCACTGGGCAACAGTCCAGTTCTTCTCCTTAGCCCAGGTAAGACGCCTGACGTTGTCTGTGGTTCAGGAGTGGCTTAACAAGAGGAATACGGCAACTGTAGCCAAATTCCTCGACACGTCCTGTGTGTGGTGGCTCTTGATGCCTTGACCCCAGCCTCAGTCCATTCCTTGTGAAGTTCACCCAAATTCTTGAATGGATTTTGCTTGACGATCCTCATAAGGCTGCGGTTCTCTCGGTTGGTTGTGCATCTTTTTCTTCCACACTTTTTCCTTCCACTCAACTTTCTGTTAACATGCTTGGATACAGCACTCTGTGAACAGCCAGCTTCTTTGGCAATGAATGTTTGTGGCTTAACCTCCTTGTGAAGGGTGTCAATGATTGTCTTCTGGACAACTGTCAGATCAGCAGTCTTCCCCATGATTGTGTAGCCTAGTGAACCAAACTGAGAGACTGTTTTGAAGCCTCAGGAAACCTTTGCAGGTGTTTTGAGTTGATTAGCTGATTGGCATGTCACCATATTCTAATTTGTTGAGAGTGAATTGGTGGGTTTTTGTTAAATGTGAGCCAAAATCATCACAATTAAAAGAACCAAAGAGTTGAGTTTCACAATTTGAGTTGAATTACTGAAATAAATGAACTTTTCCACGACATTCTAATTTGAGATGCACCTGTATATATATATATATAATATGTATGAAGAGATTATTTGCAAAAACAGATAACTAAAAATATTTTTTTTATTATGTTATCATGTTTTTATTGTGTTAGTCAACTGTTTTTTTCCAGTCAAAATAACCCAACTGCAGTTTGATTGAGATTAAATTGAATGCACAATGAAAAACATGATTTCTGAGAATCTGTTTTTGCAAATGAACTCTTCATATGCATCTGTGAAATCTTGGTGTAATATCTAATTATAATATGTAATTGTAAATGTTAAATACACAGTAACTTACAGTGTAAGAAACTGAAGCCACGAGGCTGCACACATTGGAGGAGTAGAGGACGTTATGTAAATATCTTCTTACACTGATTGTAACCCGCTGTGAAAAGATTAATTTTTATTTATTTTTTGGACTGAATTTGTCTCAGCTTTTGTCAAAAAAATGCAGAAAATATGTATTTGCATTTAAATGCATTCAAGTATTCATGTAATTTCTCCTGCCTTTAAATGTTTCAAATAATTATTTCATGTATTGACAGATTAACAGGCATATTATTGTCTATCGTTGTAATTTACACAAGTATTTGTGACCCTGGATGACAAAACCAGTCTTAAGTGTACATTTTTATAGATCATCTGAAAGCTGAATAAATAAGCTTTCATTGATGTATGGTTTGTTGGACAATATTTGTCTGAGATACAACTATTTAAAAATCTGGAATCTGAGGGTGCAAAAAAATCTAAATATTGAGAAAATCACCTTTAAAGTTGTCCAAATGAAGTTCTTAGCAATGCATATTACTAATCAAAAATGAAGTTTTTATTTATTTACAATAATACATTTACAAAATATCTTCATGGAACATGATCTTTACTTAATATACTAATGATTTTTGGCATAAAAGAAAAATCTATAATTTTGACCCATATTTGTGTATTTTTGGCTATTTCTACAAATATACCCCAGCGACTTAAGACTGGTTTTGTGCTCCAGGGTCACATTTACACAATTTTTAGATTTTACATCATGACTGCATTCTTTCAAAGTATTAAACAGCCGTTCCTCTCTGATTATTTAATGAAGGCGCTGAGCGTGTGGGATCAGTGTTGTTCTTGTGTTGATGGCCTGTTCTGAGCTGACTGTCTCTCTCTGATGTGTCGCTAGAAGCCTGACTTTGAGGCGGTTCCTGCACTGAATCTGGGGGATCTGGACATCACCACAGACGAGTTCATCCTGGACGAGGTGGACAGTGAGTTCAGCGTTTCTCTCATCGGCCGAGTAAAGGAAGCGCAGGTCGCTTATTTCCATAACTCACGAATAAGTCCCTCGTTAACTGTCTTTTTCAGTTCACATTCAAGCGAATCTGGAGGATGATCTGGTGAAGGAGGCGCTCAAGACGGTGAGGCGGGCGCTGGTCTGCTGCGTGTGAGTGTGTGAGGATGATGATGATGATGATGAAGGTGTGTGTTTGTGTGGATCAGGGTGTGGATCTGCGGCAGTACTCTAAACAGGTGGAGACGGAGCTGCAGCGCATCGAACAAGTGTCAATCAAGGACTGTATCCATACTTCAGTGCATTTATAACAGAATCGCATGAATACATGTCAGCTCATCGAAAGAAAACAAATGATGACTTGACTACTTCATGAGATTCAATGTTGTGATTCTGCATATAATGTTTCTGTCAGTGACCCTTAACAGTAGCGCTGGTGCAGATATCAAAGAGAGTCAGAATATAGCCTCTTTACACAACCAGATCACAGCCTGTGACTCCATCCTGGAGGTGAGTGCATTCAGTCTGCATTAGAGCCGAACCATGGGAACTAGGGTGCAGATTTTCCTTGTGCTCCTCGATCATCCCCAAGATACTTATAATTTTTTGTGATTAATTATTTATTACACTGACAGAATTTCATGTGAAATGTTCACGCAATATTACCGTAATTTTACATTCCGAATTGTAAAAACCATTCACATCCTCTCCTTTTTATGAGCCGTTTTCCGAAGATTTCTCACTTCTCAAGACGGCCACCGTCAATCACATGAGCACAGCCGTTTAATTGTGCTCTAGTCTCTGGTCAAACGCGCTCAAACCACTGTTTGTAGCCTAATGTAATCTATTAACTACGCACATCATAACATTTTAGGCAAGTAGGCTATCCAGTGTTTCCCATACATTGACTTTTTTGTGGCGGACCACCACAATATCAAAACTGACCACCACAAATATATTTTCCAAAAGGCTTTGATTTCATTGAATAAATATGAGCACTGCACGTTTAAAAATCAAAGCCCGGTGCGAGTGTTTTTATATCACTGTATTTCTGAAGGACTCCAACTGTCTTCAGAAAATTTTCGATGTATAAAGCAGCATTTGTGTACAGCGTTAGCGGGGAAACCGCTATTTCTCACACTCTAAAAGCACCTCCTGCTGGCAGAGAATGAATTTGCATAATATATATATATATATATATATGGGGGCCGGGGATTGCCGCCACAAATAGAGTGTAAGGCTGTGGGAAACACTGCTATCCATATTATGACATAAAAATTTGTTTTTAACCTGATTACGTTTAATAAAAAGATTTTTTAAGATTAATTATAATAAATAAATAAATTATACAGCGAGCAAAGAACATTTACATTATCAGAATAATTTTATGAGATTAATGTTTTAAATATTTTAAACATACAAATAGGAAGTGTTGGGATAATGCAATGATAATTTTAAATATGAAACCAAACCAGCAGTAGGTGGCGGCAAAAGACCGTTTTAATGAGTGAGTCATTTAGTCATTCAATCAACCGATTCGTTCAAACGTCTGATTCATTCAGAAACAAGGCAAGTGACTGTCTTTATGAATGGGTCACTGAATCATTGACTCACTCGATTCATTCAAAAACACGGATTAATTCAGTAACGAAACACCGCAGTGTTGCTCAGAGACATAAAACAGTTCTGCTGTGTGCTGTGGAACTATTTTCATCAGCGAAATTGAGCAAAAACAGTTAATATTGTGTCTAAAATATAAGTCACTTAATTGTAACTTCCTGTTTATTTAACCACTGTTGTATAAGATCACATTGCAATCGTGTTGATATTCGAGGACACAACATGATCGTGTAATGTCTCTATCTCTAATCATCTCTAATCTTAATATCATATAACTGAAATAAAATACTAAAATCTTAGTTATTTCAGGTAATTTCCAAAGCAACATTTTGCATTTTTATTTAGTTTAACTTGATGTTCTAATATAACTAAAACTGAAACATTTTTAAAAACAACGAAAACTAATAAAAATTAAAAAAAACAAAACCTTGAACATTAAGATGAAAGCATAAAATATAAAAATAAAATCAAATTGAAAATATTCACAAAAACATACATCGTTCTCTCTTCTGACTGCCGTTATTAGTCTCTCTCAATTTTTTTTCCCTTTTATTGAAAGTCATGAAAACACTATTGCTATTTGATCAAATGGGAATGCAAAAAGTATATCTGTGGTACTCTTCCATTCACTGCTCTTGAACATAACCCAAGTATGACGACGTCCGCTGCTGAGAAACACGTAAATGTGAAAAGGTCCATAGTGTGTGATTGATAACACTGAAGTGTTTCTGGTCTCTCTGTGCAGCGCATGGAGGGCATGCTGAGCAGCTTCCAGAGCGACCTGTCCTCCATCAGCAGCGAGATCCAGACGCTGCAGCAGCAGTCGGTCAGCATGAACCTGCGGCTGAAGAACCGGCAGGCCGTGCGCAGTCAGCTCAGCCAGCTGGTGGACGAGCTGGTCGTGCCCAGCACCATGATCTCGTAAGAGCCTCTCATCACAGGCAGCGCCTGCCCTTCTGAGCCACGCAGTGAGCAACTCTGTGTGTCTGTGTGTTTCAGTGTGATTCTGGACAGTCCTGTGACGGAGCAGGAGTTTCTGGAGCAGCTTCACGAGCTGAACAGCAAGATCAACTATGCTAAAGAGCTCAGCTTCAGAGAAACCCTCGCCTGCTCTGACATACAGGACATCGTAGATCGCCTCAAAATTAAAGTGAGAGCACATCACAGGTCGACTGGTATGATGATGGAAGAGATGCGTCAGGTTTTGATTCTGTTCACAGGCTGTCTCGAAGATCCGTGAGTTCATCCTGCAGAAGATCTACTCCTTCAGGAAGCCCATGACCAACTACCAGATCCCTCAGAACACGCTGCTCAAGTACAGGTACACAGATCCACTGGAGTGCGGATTAACATGCACTGTTTTATAAAAAAATAAAATAAAATAACAATGTATATATATATGAAGAGTTCCAATGCAGAAGCCTCTAAAAGTGAATGCTCTCCACGTATAGTATATGTTCATCAAGTACTTTGATGCTTGTGTTCCTGTGGCTCAGTAGGTCGTGGGTTCAATTCCCAGGGAACACACATACTGATAAAAAAAAAAAATGTATAGCCTGAATGCACTGTAGTCGCTTTGGATAAAAGCGTCTGCTAAATGCATAAATGTAAATGTACTTTCACTTCAAATGCGCTAAATCCCAGCCTCAACCCATTCAGAAGTACCAGTACTTACGTAGAAATGCTAATTTTAAAGAAAAGCGTCAGATGTACTTAGAGCTCAAATTCAATTCCTGGAGGGCCACAGCCCAAATTGCTCGTCTTCAACTGGTCCAAAATGCTGCCTCTCGATTTCTTTTAAAAAAGAAAAAAACGGATCACGCTACTCCGCTTTTAAAGGCCCTTCATTGGTTGCCTGTTCAATTTAGAATACGTTTTAAAATCGTATTATTTGTTTTTAAATCTTTGCACAATCAGGCACCCTGCTATCTATCTGAATTGCTGCATCAGTATATCCCCTCGAGAAGCCTAAGATCTGGTGACCAGAACCTTCTTTTGAGTCCACAGTCCAGACTTAAGCGTAGAGGAGACCGTGACTTCTCAGTAATTGGTCCTCGTCTCTGGAAATCTGAATGGCCCCTAGTTTGACCATTTTTAAGTCTCTTTTAAAAACCCATCTGTTTTCATTGGCCAATTATATTTTCTATTAGTGTTTTATTCTGGTTCTTTGTTTTAGTCTGTTTTGTTTGTTTTTACTACTCTTATGATAATTAAAAAATTCACAAAAATCTAACCTTTCATTGGATAATAAGAATTTAAAATGGGGGGAAATATCATTATGAAATAAATGTTTTTCTCTGATACACATTGGCCACAATTAACGGCACCCTTTTATTCAATACTTTTTGAAACCTCCGTTTGCCAGTTTAACAGCTCTAAATGTTCTCCTATAATGCCTGATGAGGTTAGAGACACCTGACGAGAGATCAGAGACCATTCCTTCATCCAGAATCACTCCAGACCCTTTAGATTCACAGCTTCTTCTCTTCAGGTCACTCATGTTCTGCAGGGTTCAGGTCAGAGGACTGGAATGACCAGCAGAAGCTTGGTTTTGTGCTCAGTGACCCATTTGTGTGTTGTTTTTGAGGTTTGTGTTTGGATTATTGTACGGTTGGAAGATTCAAACATTATAAGATTTCTAACAGAGTCAGTCACTTATTGATTTTTTATCTGTTGGTATTTGATAGAATCCATGATGCCATGCGTCTAAACAAGATGTCCAGGACCTCCAGCAGAAATATAGGCCACAACATCAGAAATACAGCAGTATATTTCATTGTACACATGGGGTACTTTTTATCCCTGTGTTCACCAAACCCATCTTGAGTGTTTGCTGCTAAAAAGCTCATTTTTTTAGTTTCATCTGACCATAGAAGCCAGTCCCATTTGAAGGTCCAGTCGTGTCTGATAACTGAATATGCTGGAGTTTGTGTTTGGATGAGCGAGGAGAGTTTTTCTTGAAAGCCTCCCAAACAACATGTGCTGATGTAGATGCTGTTTGACTATTTATTTTTAAGGTTTTCTGACCCCGAGACTCAACTATTTTCTGCAGTTCTCCAGCTGTGGTCCTCGGAGAGTCTTTAGCTGCTCAAACTCTCCTCCTCACCGTGCATTAGGACGATATAGACACACGTCCTCTTCCAGACAGTTTCATAACATTTTATGTTGATTGTAAATTCTTAATTATTGCTCTGATGGTGGAAATGGGAATTTTCACTGTTCTAGCTCTTTTCTTAAAGCCACTTCACTAATTCGTGAAGCTCAATTATCTTTTGCTGCACATCAGAAATATATTATTTGGTTTTTCTCATTGTGATGATGATTAAGGGAATTTGGGCTTTGTTTTTCCTCCTATTTATATTTCTGTGAAACAGGAAGCCATGGCTGGATAATTTCATGTTCATAAGATATTTTACTCATAAGAATTTCTAGGGGTGCCAATAATTGTGTCCAACGTGTATTTGAAAAAAAAAACATTTATTTCATAATGATATTTCCCCCCATTTTAAATTCTTATTATCCAGTGAAAGGTTACATTTTTGTGAATTTTTAAAAATAAAAGATCAAAAAGGATTAACCATGCAGATTAATTTTCACAGCCTTCTTTGATCATATATATCAAATATATCCAATATTTTTGGCTATGAATATATATATATATATATATATATGCATACAGTTATTAACAGGAAAAATAGTTCTTAGAGAATGCAGAATTTGTCTTTATCCCTGCACTTTCAGTTCAACCCAATTATGCTGTGCCATTCCCACTTTAAAACAAGCTGTTTCACACATAAAGGCTTGTTAAACATCAAAATAACATGAATGTAAAGGTTGCCACAAAAAAGTCTTGAAAGAGAAGTCATGGGTTATTATTAATTCTTAATAATCATAACGTAATATTTGTCATCCACTGGTCTGAATGTTTTGGGTCACACTTTGGTAGTCCCACAGTTACAGTTACAGCCCTGGTCCTGACCTGCGATTAACAATGCCTTTCCAAAATGAAATATCAAAAATAAATAATTTATAAATAATCTCAGGAAAAATAATTTCCTGAGACTGAAGTACAGTTGACACCATCACAAATAAGAATAATATCTAATGGAAACACAGTAATTGAACTTCTGATTCTGGATGTGTTTCTGGTCATCTGCAGGTTTTTCTATCAGTTCCTGTTAGCCAATGAGAGGACAGTTGCTAAGGAGATCCGGGACGAGTACGTGGACACCATGAGCAAGATCTACTTCAGTTACTTCAAGTCATACAGCAGCAGACTGCTAAAAGTCCAGGTGACAGACTGCACTTCACGATCTAAAACACTGACTGGATTGAGACACACAGTGTGTTTATTCATCTCCTAATGTAAACAGGCTGTGGCTGGTCACTTTACATGCTACGCAAACAATCACTTTCTCTCTTAAATGTGCAGTTCTTGGCCAGAATTCAGAATTAGCGCTCTGCATTTAACCCATCCTAAGTGCACACACACAGCAGCAGTTGTGCCTTGCTCAAGGGCACCTCAGTCGTGGTATTGAGGGTGAAGCGAGCGCTGTACATTCACTCCGCCCACCCGAGACTCGAACTCGCAACCTTTGGATTACGAGTCCGACTCTCTAATCATTAGGCCACGACTTCCCACAAGTTAGTTGAGAGTCAAGCAAAACCGAAATGTAGGGTTTGATCGCTGTGAAGAAGGTTCGCAGGAGGATGCAACGTATCTCTGGCTAAAACTAGCTAACGTTAAAGTTAGTGAGTACATGCTAAAGTACAAACCTAAATAGCAAACTGTTCTCACGTCATGTGCAGTGTAGGTCAAAAACACATAAACGAAGGTCTACATTTCAGTGCCTCTCCATATTAAAGTGGTTAAATGTACATTAATTTAATCGTACCCTGCGGTACATGAACAGTGTTGATCCGGGATGTTGTCATCTGCGATCGTGACGAACGTAACATGAGGCTTCTCCCGCTTGCGTTGTGATCTGTAAACCCTCGCTTCCTAATTAATCGAGTTACCCACCGTATTTATTTAAAAATCTTTTATATATCCCTCCATGGCATATTTAATTCCCACTTGAATGGTGGTCCTTCTGTGTCCAAAATTGTTCAAGAACATCTTGTGACAGGTTTTCAGCTCCGATAGTTTGTCCGAGGGAGCAACAGTAACCAAGCGGGGCGGGGCTTACCGATAGGTCAGTTGAATACCTTGCACTATGGCTGAATAGCAGGGTTATCCTCTGGACTTACAATGTTCTGCTGGGAAACCTTGGGTTGCTTTGGATAAAAAAATAAATGTTCTTTGACACGTACCACCTACCCGAGCCAAGGATTGTTGCAGATCCTTCATAGCAGCTGTGTTCGTGATGGCGGCGGCCTCTTTCTGTGGATAATGCACCCTGACACACTGCAGAAACTCTTCAGGAGTTGTGACTGATCAGTGTGTCTTGACCAAGAAGAACATAAAGGCTGACTTGAACAGGCCTGTGGAGTTCTGGAAGTATGTTTTATGGAGTGATGTGACCAAACTGGAGCTTTTTTGACTCATGAATCAGCATTACTGTATGTCTGGTGCAAAGCTGTTGAGCAGAAGAACAGCATCTGCTCGGTCAAACACGGAGGAGAAGCAGTCTTGTTATGGGGGAGCTTACTGTTGCAGGGAGTGGAAATCTTGACTGTATGAAGCACATCATGGATTCTTTGAAGTATCAGGCCGTTTTGGCAAAGATCGTGATGCCTTCGGTGCATCCCACAGTATTCATCCAAATCTACTGAAGCTTGGTTCAGGGCTTTAATGTTCAGTCTCAAGATTTAAATCTCATTAAAAATATCAATAAAAATGTTTAGATTTTTTTTAATCAACTTTACATTCTCAAAATCACTCAAATGTTGGATGATACATTTTCTGTAATAGCTTACTGATGCCTTGGTTGAATATTTTCATGTAATTTTGTTCATGGCATCAGAAGAATGTCTTGACAGTTGAATCATTTTGAATGCATCACTATGTATGTATATGCATATGTATTTTTCATTCTCTCTCTTGTCGTCAGTATGAAGATGTTGCAGACAAGGATGATCTGATGGGGGTGGAGGACACAGCCAAGAAAGATATCCTTCAAATCTGACCACAGTCACATAGAATTAGCACACCAGAGGACTTGCTTCAAGATGAATAGGAAATCCAAGACAGTAAACATATTTCCTTTTGAGCTTGGTGGAGAAAGGTGTTTGCTTTTCGCTGTAGCGCTATAATGTGGTTGATTTCTTTAACTGCTAAGCAGGCTTTTTCTCCAAGCCTTCTCTCAAGAGTAGGAACACAATTTTCACTCTTGGCCAGAGGGGGGCGGTATTGAGTCCTGCGGAGCTGGAGGGGCCCATACTGATCCCACACACTGCTCAGAGAGGAGACTCCAGAGTGAGACACTCATCTTCTGCTTTACAGCACTAGCCCTAAGAATTCAGCTCTGGCTAACTCCTCTAGCACTGTCTGTCAGCAATCATGTTGATCAGCAATCAAACTATTTTATTTTATTTTTTAAATTTTAACAACAAAACATCCTGTAGACTTACATCGAGCTGTATCTAGAGACCAGAACATCATAGTAACATGCTAATGAACATAGCTATCATGATTTTCTCAGAAGTTGCAGCAATGTTTGCAGCATTTTTTGTTTTGCAGTGGAAACCTAGCAGTAATCAAGATGTGCTTAGTGTAAATGTGGAAATACTGAATTTGTAATAATAGCCCTTCATACAGATGGCAGTGCTGATAATCAGTATATAAATGCTCATAATTGTACTTATTTTTTTTTTTTTTGTTTAATCACTGCAGAAAACAAACAAAAATGCAAGCTTTAAATTCAGAGATTGTGAAATCCTGGAGGGATTGACACACACACACACACACACACACACATCAGCGTTTGTGTGTATTACTGTAGCAGTGTAGTTTGTGATCTGTCTCTCTCTGTCTCGGTCAGTACCCATATGAAACGCTCTTCCGCAGTCAGCACTACGCTCTGCTGGATAACGGCTGTCGAGAGTTCCTCTTCCTCTCGGACTTCTTCATGGTGGCCGGAAACTCTGCTCTGGATTTGTTCAACAGCATTATGGGAAAAACACTCAGCATGTTCCTGGTACAGTCACGCTCTTATTACATGATGTTCTCACGTCTCCAGTGTTTTAGTAATGCAGTTTGCAAACAAAAAGTACAACCACCCCAAATGCCCTAGCAACCACCCCAGGTACCCTAGCAACCACATAGCAATCACCCCGGGTACCCTTGTAACCGCATAGCAACACCCTAGCAAGCACCCGGAGTACCCTAGTAACCGTCCTAGCAACCACCCCAGGTACCCTTGTAACCGCATAGCAACACCCTAGCAAGCACCCGGAGTACCCTAGCAACTGCCTAGAATACCCTAGCAAGCACTCTGTATTATTACATTTGTAATAGTTTTTATTGAACATTGTCCCATTGAATTTTTGTCTCTTTTCTCTGTCTGTAGAAGAATCTGTCCACATACCTGTCAGACTGTTATGACAGTATTGCAGTGTTTCTCTGCATTCACATCATTCTGCGCTTCAGAGCCATCACGGCCAAGAGGAACATCCCCGCGCTCGACAAGTCAGTCCCTCTGTCATCACAAACATGCACAATCTGTAGAGTGGACACTTGTCTGCTCTTACTCTGTCCAGTTTTCTAAATCCATGATATTGTTGTTGTTTTTTTTTTAAACAATTCATCCATGCATATGTTATGCATGTATTTCTATTATAGTCAGGGCTTGACATTAACACCCACCAGCCCGCCAGATGTGGGTGGATTTCAGCTGTGGCGGGTAACACAGTCACTCCCGCTAGCCACTCCGGCAGGCTGAATTTTATATACTGTAACCGAGAAAGAGAACTTTACTTGCCCAACCAGACAAATAACTATGGAAGCAAAATTTTGATGAGACTGATCCTGATTTCATTAAATTTGGCATAAACGGCGATTGATAATGGATGTATTTACAGTAACAAGGTAACAGTAACTGCACACTGAAGAAACATACTGCAGTAAAAATGTAGCTTTATAGTTATAACATAAGAGATAGCCTAATTAGGCAACAAAAGAGTGCAGTTTTCCCTGAAAACCAGTGCAAATTTGACATTTGTTTTATGCAAGAGTTCAAACGAGTAGTTAATATTAAGCAACTTGCATTTTACATGTTGACTGTTTTTGCTGGATTTGGTTAATGAAAACGGTTAACCCATTCATAAAGACAGGCACTTGCTTCGTTCTTGTTTAATGAATGACTCACGCCACAGACATGTGCTGCCACCTACTGGCGGTTTACTTTTACATTTATGCATTTCAGCATCATTAAACTGTCTGTGTAAATGCATCTAAACGCCATTAACTTCAGCTGCTTGTTGATATCATTTGATTGGTAACAATTCTTATAATGACTGAAATTATTAATAAAATGTAAGAATTTGGTGTGAAAGATGATACATACATACAAGGTTAGGAAAAAACTGCTGTTTATATAGGCAAAAAATGAAATCAATTTAAGTAAATTTTAGTATGCAGTAACTTTAATTATATAAAATGAAATTTCCCAGCAACAAAATTGTGGCCATTGAAAATGCTGAGTGGCTAGTAAATTTGGAAAACAACTAGCCACAGCAAAAAAGTGAATGTCAAGCACTGATTATAGTTACATATTTTGACCTTTTTATGTCTTTTATTGGTTAGGGCAGTAGAGCAGAGCCTGTGAGACTATTGGCACCAACATATGTTGTTGTTGTTGTTGTTGTTTTGACCTTATCATTTTTAACCAAATCTCATAATGCAACCCAAACAACCCACTTAATCTGTGAACTTTGCTGGGTATTGCTGCCAACTCACAAGCCTGTTTGGCAGTTTAACGATCTTAAATGATGTTGTATTAGTTTGCATGCCATCAGAGCCAGTCCTGACATTAGCAAAACAAAACAAAAAATTACACTCGAGCTGAGACAAGAGGCCACGGTTTCAATGCGTTCTCACTCCCTAGAGGCATCCTGTGTTGCATGTCCAAGACTTCTTACAGACTTTTAGTTGAAACTTTTTTCACTATGCAGACATCAGGCATGCCCTTTAGCATCTTTAATGCACCACTGCTGGGAAACCCATTGCTTTCCATGGGAAACATATTCGGTTGTCTTTTTTTTAATAGATGTCAGTGGTGGAATGTTTTTGTGAGGTTGAAAGCCTGTCCGCTAGACTTCAACATGCTTGGGTTTAAACATTAATTTCAGAGTGAGCTACAGCAAAATAAATACTGTTTATAAGAGAAGTCAATGAGATTTTAGCTACAGGTACCAAGAGCTTGTGACATGCTCACATCAACACACAGTCAACAACCATTTTTTTTTTTTGTCTTGATAATGTTTGATGAATGTGTATGATTGGCTTCTGTGTGTGTGTGTGTGTGTGTGTGTGTGTGTGCAGGTACTGGGAAGCTGTGCTAGAGCTGCTGTGGCCCAGATTTGAGCTGATTTTGGAGATGAACATCCAGAGCATTCGAAACACTGATCCTCAGAAACTGGGCGTGCTGGACACCAGACCACACTACGTGTGTACACACACACACACACACACACACACGCTCATTTTAGACAGAAATGACTGCTGTCTCTATCTCACTCATGTTGTCTTTAGATTTAAAGCGGTGGTTGATTGTGATTTCACTTCTTTAACATTAGTTAGTGTGTAATGTTGCAGTTTGAGCATAAACAATATCTGCAAAGTTACGACGCTGAAAGTTCAATGCAAACGGAGATATAGTCTTTTAAAATCATGGCAGTTTAATGCCTACAAAAACGGCTCGTAGGAACGTCTCTCTCTCTCTCTCTCTCTCTCTCTCACCTGATCATCAGCTCCATCAATGAACTGTCTTCAGTTCTACACTTTATGTGTATAGACAGACAGATATTTTTCACATAGCTATGAGAAGCGTTAAACATGGACGCGCATGCGGTTGCCGTGGTAGTGAGCAATACTTGCTGGAAAACACTTCTTACTGTTACAAAATAAACAATTACTTTACAAAAATGCAGAGGTGTAAAGAGTACCTGAAAACCATACTTGAGTAAAAGTACAGATATCTTACAGTGAAAATTACTCCACTACAAGTTACAAGTCACCAATTCCAAAACAACATGAGTAAAAGTCTTAGAGTATCTGATTTTAACAGTACTTAAGTATTTTACTTATACTAAATATAGGCTCAAAGATGCACTAGTCAAAGAGACATGCCAGTCAAGACTGTAACGTTGTGGAGAAGCTGGAGAAACAGGCAGAGGCAAGGATCTGTGTCCAAACCATAAGCCAAAAATCACAGGGAACAAAGAACAAGAATGACAACCATTACATTCAACAACTCACAAAGAACTAAAGAAACACTAAAGAAAAACTTCACAACTACTTGCTAAGGAACTCGCATTCATGTGAAGTAGCCTTGTTGACAAGTTTGGGTGAGTAAGGGCAAAATGCACAAGATACAGTACTTTCAGCGCCCTGTAGTTGGCGATATCACATCTTTTGTAGCAGAAATAAACTGCTGCAGAAAAGCTAGGTACCATGCAAAATGTAATGTGTAACTGCAACACTCATATCAAATGTAGTGGAGTAAAGAGTACAGATACTCATTCAGAAATGTATTGAAGTAGAGAGTAAAAGTTGTTAATATCTTTGATACTCAGTACAACTACAAAGTATTCGAAAAGATACTCAAGTACAGTAATTAGTTACATTTACTCCAATACTTTACACCTCTGCAAAAATGCTACAACGCAGTCATGTATTCTGCTGTATTAAAGCTTTAATCAGGATAAAACTGTATATTAGAAGCTATCAAAGGCTGTAGCATTTACAAATAACAGCGTATCTAATAGTATGAGACATGAACAACCAAAAAGCATACTCTCCTGAAGCGTACTGCTCGATCCTCTTCACTAATATCCTCTGCGTCTCAATCCGGCTCAAACTGATGAGCAGTATTGACGACGCCATTGTTTACAATACAACCGGAGCACATTCTGAGGTGAAGGGCGGGACATTTAGATGTGCACTGGCAGTTTAGCCAATCACAACGCACTGGGCCAGCTAACCAATCAGAGCCCATCGCATGTTTCTGAGGGAGGGGCTTCATAAACACTGGACCTCTTCGGAGCGTTCAAAGGAGAAGAGACAGAGTGGTGTAAATAAGCTAAATTATGTGAAAAATAATGTTTGTTTGTTTTTTTAAACGAAGCATAAACATGTTAGACTGCACCCGATAAACATAATCAAGCCTAGAAGAAAAGTCAACCACCCCTTTAAAATTGAAACAACAGTTCTTCCAGTTTTATTTATATTCCTACAAAACATATATTAGACCTATTGATATGTGAAACCACATCTCAGTATGAAAAAATGCTAACACTTTATTTTACAGTCTTGTTCCACATGTACTGTATATACTATGTACTTTTTAGAATAATTATAACAACTGGGTACCCTGAACCTACCCTTAACCCATGTAGGTACCTAATATTACCCAGTACTTTCTCAGGTAAGAACACTGTAAGTACAGCAACTGTAAAATAAAGCACAGCCGTTACTTTCTTTCCAGCGTCCTCTGATGAGAAAACTCTCCCTGTCACTATAGTTTAGGGGATGCTTCGATAGGAGGAGCCTGATTCGACTCCCAATCTCACAGTCGAATATTCGCAGGGAGTTATGATCATGCCATTTTGATTCTCCTGCTGTTTGTGTAGATCACACGCCGCTACGCTGAATTCTCTTCTGCTGTCGTCAGTATAAACCAGACTTTCCCCAACGAGAGGACCAACACTCTTCTGGGACAGCTGCAGGTGAGAAGAGAAGCTCCTCGTGGCCTCCAGCGTCCGTATTCACAAAACATCTTCAGGCTAAAAGTAGCTCATAACGCACCGATTTAGGAGAAAATATTAAAAATAAAATGCATTTAGGACTTGCTCTAGGAGTATTTCACAAAGCGTTTTAGCACTAAAACTAACTCCTAAATCTGTGAAAGGTTAGGAGTAGTGAAGAGGAGTCCTGAGTCACTGAGACCAAACCACAAACTATCCTGAAACAGCTGATGCCGGCAATCTGCCTCTGAACGTAAACATTTTACAAACATTTGACGATAATGAGCTCTTAAAAAGGTATCTCCTTTGGGTTTGGAGGTTATCCCAACTCTAAATGTTCCTTTGATTATATCCTTGTTTTCATTAATCAGCTGGGCAAGAATTAACATGTTCTTGCCTCCAGTTTGGTTTTCTTTTACGTTTGCATGTCTTACTATCAGCCGTGGTTATTCTACTCTGTTAATTAAAAGGCTGTTTTATATGCATATTCACTAATTATGAGAAGCACACACGTAAGAGGCTGACAATTAGCTGAACATATACTCGTTTAATTTACCTAGCCTGCATTTTATAATCTTTATTTGAATGTGTCAATTAACATTTTTTTTTAACCTTTATTTGAATATGGCAACATAATATTATGCTCTACAATATTTCTATGAATAAATCTCGGACGGAGACTATCAGCCAATCACTGTGCATAGTTAATAAGCGTGCTGACATCACCCATAGCAACGCGCTCAGCCCCGCCCCCTTATTTACTCTGAGCTGAAGACTTCTCTCTGTTCCTCAGCAGCTCTGTGAATAGGTTTTAAGAGAAAGCTGTTACTGCTTCAGGAGAACTCTCAGTGGTGAGATGTGATGTTTTGTGAATACGGCCTGATGTTCGGTTCGCGCTGACCGGCTCGCGGGTGTGATCTGGTTTCAGGTGGAGGTGGAGAACTTCGTGCTGAAGATGGCGGCTGAGTTTCCCTCCAGACGAGACCAGCTCATCTTCCTCATCAACAACTACGACATGATGCTCGGCGTGCTCATGGTGACGCTCCTCACGAGACACGCCGCTAACACTGTGCTCTAGTCCAGACTGCATCGTGATGTGTGTGTGTGTTTGCAGGAGAGAGCAGCGGACGACAGTAAAGAGGTGGAGGGCTTCCAGCAGCTGCTGCTGGCCAGAACACAGGTCCGGAGCACCAGCTCACACCGGCGGTCCGCGTGAGTAACTGTGAGTAACTGTGTGAGTAACTGTGTGTGTGTCGCTGTGTAACAGGAGTTTATAGAGGAGATTCTTTCTCCTCCGTTCGGAGGGATGATTGCATTTGTGAAGGAGAGCGAGTCACTAATGGAGAAAGGGCAACTTGACAAACTCAAAAACGATGAAGGTGAGTGCTGGAGCTGCTGTGTTCACTCTGTTAAGGACTATGTCAGACTGCTTATCTTGCGTCTTTTATTGTGTCTTTTTTATTTATTTTTTGGATAATGGGCTAGTTCTAGGGGTGCGCGATATTGACAAAAAATACTATCTTGATATTTTCTGGGATTTTATGTATAACAATAATTAGACGATATTTTGCTGAGTGTTATTGTGCTGGTATCTTAAGTAGAGGTTTTGCAGATTAATCGGCACCGATAGTTGATTTCCGGAACTATCGGTTATCGGCAAAAATCCATGCTGATAGTTTTCCGTGTTGCGTCTGTTGCTGGAGTGGCTGAGAAGGGTCTGCTGTCATTATACAGCACGAGAGCAGCCTCTAGAGGCGGAAATCACTGACAGCACGTGTTGTTTATTTTGGCACGTGACACTACGCGTTGCACAGAGCGGGAAACTTCAAACACGCATTTAAATGCAGCCGACAGAAAATTCTGCCGCAGAACAGAGCGCCATTCACATATTTTTCCATTAAATAACATTATATTTGTCCCAAATCATTGTTAATTTATTTTAATTTAATTTATGTATTGTGCATTTTTCAGCAAAATGTTTGTCTTTCTGTGGCTCTAATACAGTCTGTATGCTTCATATAGAGAGCTGTAATAGATCGCGCGTTCTCTTTCCGTTTGCTCTGTTTTTTTAAACACCGAATAAATAAACAGTTTTAGACCGCTGCTTGAATTGAACGTAACGCATCTGTTGTGTGTGACACCTGTGACTTCTCCAAGATGCAGCGCTGCGCTTTTGCAGTGTGTCACTTGCATATTTTTATATATTTGGATTAGATAATCATGCAGTGTTTCTAAAATAGCAGCAAATAAAATGTGAGAGTACACATACAATATCAATAACTTGTGCATGTAATTTTAGTATGGCCTTGTGTAGGTATTTCAAGATTTCTTTAAGCATGACTGTTGAAATGAAATGGTAATACTTAACAATAAGAGTCCATTTGTAACACTAATGAAAGCTGTAGCAGTATTGTTCCTTGTTAGAGTGTTCATTTCATTTCAACATTTACTATTACTAATAGGCTTCATTTTTAAATTTTAAAGTTTCTTCTTTTAACATTAGTAAACTATGAAATAACTTTAATGATCAATATAATAATTAATATTAATACAACCGAATCATTTAAACGGTTGATTCATTCAGGAACAAAACACAAAACAGCGCTGTGTTTGGAATTATTTTTGTTGGCGAAATATAGTGTCTGAAATGTAAGTCTCTTAATTAACTACTTGTTTATTGAACTGTTGTAAAAAATCAATATCACATTTGTAATCATGGTAATTTTTTGGAGAAAAACGGCACTCTTCGTGTGAAATTGATTAACCAGATGAAGTGGTATAAATATATACATTTTCTGCCCCCATGTCTTGAATTTGTGATCATTGTAAATGTCTTGTAACAGACTGAATCATGCACGTAATGTGTGCGCTCTGCAGGTGTTTTGAATGGTTTTTGCAAAGTTCTAGATAATGTCAAATCACACATTAAAACAACAATTATGATATTATCGCAGACGATATATATCGCACACACCTAGCTAGTTCAACGCAAAATTGTGTCATCATTCTCTCGTATCATTCAAAACCCATGAACCTTCATTCATCTTTGGATCGTATTCTTTCATCCTTTTTGTCCATCATTTGAAAATACACATAACCAAAATTCTCATGCTTCAAAATTTCATGAAGAAATCCACATGAATGGAGTGGTTTAATCCAAGTTCTCTCTTTTTTATGATGACTGTATAAGATTTCTCTGCTTTAATGTAGAGCATATCAAATATGGCAAACAAGCTCAAACACGTTTGCTTGATGAGCCAGCGAGGTTTGTTCTCGCACAGTTGAGCTTCTGTTTGCCATGTCCTATACATGAGGGCGAGTAAACGATGACAGAGTGTAAATCTTGAAATAGTTTTTTTGTTGTTGACTTTTTTTGTATAAGCTGTGGTGTTTTCTAGTTTGAATGGTTGTAGTTTGTGTATGTATTTATTTTTCCTGTTGAAATGCTGTTTAATGCTGGAATGATTGACAGTCACCTCATCATTACTGAAACAGTTTATTAAAATGCCACGTTTGCACTTCTATGCAAAAGTTTGGGATCTGTAAGATTTTTATTATTGCTGTTTTGAAAGAAATTTAAAAAAAAAACCTAGGATGAATAAAATATTAAATACGACAGTAAATACATTCATAATGTAACCACTGAATTCCGTCTGCGTAAAATGCCGTGCTTTCTGTTCATCAGTGTGCTGCTCATCAAACAAATCCTGAAAATAAGCAATTCTTTTGAATTCAGATTTTTTAACATTTCACCATATTACAGTTTGTACTGTATTTTTGATCAAATAAATGCAGCCTTGGTGAGCAGAAGGGAATTCTTTTAAAAATGTCCTGTGTGTGTCTGTGTGTGCGTGTGTGTGTGTAGCTCGTATCACGCAGCTGGTGCGGGGTTTCTCCAGCTCGTGGAAGCAGTCTGTGGAGGCCTTGAGTCAAGACGTCATGCGCTCCTTCACCAACTTCAAGAACGGGACCAGCATCATTCAGGTGCAGTCTCACCCAATTATATTCACAGATCTGGTGGCTCATAAACATGCTGACCAACCGATGAGTGGTTCTCTTCTCAGGGAGCGTTGACCCAGCTCATCCAGTACTATCATGGTTTCCATAAGGTCCTCTCCCAGCCGACTTTCCGCAGTCTGGCAGTGCGCTCTGAGCTCATAAACCTCCATCATCTGATGGTGGAAGTCAAGAAACACAAACCCAACTTCTGAAGTGGCTCTTGAGTCGCTGCAGGAATCAGAACCTGAGAAACAGTGCACACTTTCAGAAAACAACATGCATTTTCCTGATAAGCAAAACTAGGCGAGAAATGAAGAAAATCTGTTCTCTGTTGGGAGTATCATTAGTCTTGTCACTGGCAGATTTGTATTTTTTATTTTTATTTTTTTTTACTTATGAATAACAGTGCAAACGATCTTACAATCTTAAACCGTTTTTGCTTATCAGGGAAAAGTTACTTCAAGATGATTTTTGTTTTTCCTGGAAAACGATATTAAAAGTATGATATTTTGTAGTAAAGGCTGATTTTCAGTCGATGTAAAGGAGAGTTATGAGCATCAATCTTTTTATTTGGTCAGTCTTTTGTTTTTGGTTTGCTGATTATGGGCTCTTTCTTCATCAGATGCATTTGTAATTTCTTCTTTAATATGATTTGATTTTTTTGAATGTTTCATGTGTAAATTCAGTTGCAGCTTCTCTAAATGTTTTTATGTATGAACTGGTGTCTTGTGGTTTTTCTGATGTCTCTGAAAGTATGTGTGCACTGTTGCTGTATTTAAGTTGTAACAAAGAAAAACATTCCATGTCTCGAAATAAAAGATATTAGACTGAAAGTCTCTGAAAATGTCCCCGTAATTTTGTCCTCCGTAATTACATACTCTGGTCTTAGCAAGTGAACTCTCTCTCTCGCACACAACACAACACAACACAACAGCTTAACTGCTTCACCAATCTAATTAGACACAACTGTCACAGTGGGGCAAAAAAAAAGATTTGATCCCCTGCTGATTTTGTATGTTTGCCCACTGACAAATAAATGATCAGTCTATAATTTTAATGGCAGGTTTATTTGAACAGTGAGAGACAGAATAACAACAACAAAATACAGAAAATTTTTGCATTTCAAAAAAGTTATAAATTGATTTGCATTTTAATGAGTCAAATAAGTATTTGATCTCCTATCCATCAGCAAGATTTCTGGCTCCCAGGTGTCTTTTATACAGGTAAGGAGCTGAGATTACGAGCACTCTCTTAAAGGGAGTAATCTCAGTTTGTTACCTGTATAAAAGACACCTGTCCACAGAAGCAATCAATCAATCAGATTCCAGATTCTCCAGCATGGCCGAGACCAAAGAGCTGTCCAGGGATGTCAGGGACAAGATTGTAGACCTACACAAGGCTGGAATGGGCTACAAGACCATCGCCAAGCAGCTCGGTGAGAAGGTGAGCACAGTTGGAACTGTCAATCTCCCTCGGTCTGGGGCTCAGTTTCAGGGATCATGAGAACGGTGAGGAATCAGCCCAGAACTACACGGAGGATCTCGTCAATGATCTCGAGGCAGCTGGGACCATAGTCACCAAGAAAACATCTGGTAACACTACACCGCGAAGGACTGAAATCCTGCAGCGCCTGAAAGCTCCCAAAATAAATGCGTATCTGACTAGTTAAAATGCAAATCAATTTATAACTTCAATTTTTCTGAGTTTTTTTTGTTGTTATTCTGTCTCTCACTGTTCAAATAAACCTACCATTCAAATTACAGACTGTTCATTTCTTTGTCAGTGGGCAAACGTACAAAATCAGCAGGGGATCAAATCATTTTTATCCCCCACTGTATGTTACACAATTTAATTTAAATCAAATTTACAGTCTAATTTACAATTTTCTACAATTACATTTAGTCATTTAGCAGACGGTTTTATCCAAAGCGACTTACAAATGAGGACAATGGAAGCAATTAAAACCAACAAAAGAGCAAGAAAATGCAAGGGCTATGACAAGTCTTGGTTTACTAATTTAATTTACTAATTTGTTTGCAATTAACAAATTACTTTACAAAATGTATTTGTACTTTCTTGACCGCTAAATACAACATTTGTATTGAATAAATGTGTATTTTCGTGTGAAAACACTTCTGTTTAAAGCTGTATGCTTTGTTACCATCCCTTATACATGGTAATTCTGTGTGTCTCATGCAGTTTAGAGAGCACTCTGCCCTCAAAGTCTCCATCACGAGAGCCTCCAACAGAGTCCGCGCTAAAATCCTCAAAGTAATGATGCCAAGCTCCGTCTTTTGTAGGTCCAAACCCAAACACGCTGACCTAAGAGACAGGAATCACTGCTTTAAATAAAGCTTTACATTAATGCACACCCATTAACGTTTGTTACAGATATTTTACTATGGTATTATTTGCCTTCGCCTCTGATTAAACATAACTGAGGTATGGTTTAAACACAGAGTAAAATACAAGCATGGCCCATGTTAGTTAACAATAATAAGTTCAATGTAAATAATTACATCACGTTTCTTGATGTATCTAATGTAGTTATGAAAGAGTTGGTGGATAAGGGGCAAATATAATTTGAATGCACCTCATCACAGATGTACAGGGCGAATATGACTGATATGAAGCCAGTGGAAGGATATTTTCCGTGACTCTGCAGCCAGCTCTCATAGACATATTTCATAAATGCTGGATGGAGGATCATCACCTCAAACAGAAAAGTCATATATCTGAAAATGTTTCTCAAGAATAGTTAAGGTTTGCCATTTCTTCATTGAAATAAAATCAGTAATTGTGTGTGTGTGTGTGTGTTGATATCAATTATGCCTACCTTATTCCTGTCTGCTTTAATTGACGGTTTCACATACATGTATGTCCTGAGAATAAATGTTAAAAAAAAGTTTAATTCCATCCAATATATAAATATATAAAAATAAAAGAAAATATAGCTTGTGATACATCATACACTAAAGCGTTTTGTAGATATGTTCTTCACTGAATTCATTCTCAAGTTAATTGAGAACGGTTTGACTAATCAACTTGAATTCCATAAGCTTTTGTTGGCAATATCTGAAGATGATCTGGTTCCATTTCTGTGAAAATTAGAGCAACAGTCTGCAAGGAGTTTAAAGAAGTGGGTTTTATTTTATTTATTTTTTTTTTTTGGAAAATTAAAAATGGTGAGAACACTTTGACGATAGGAAATGATGTCACATCACATGGTGCGGTCCTCTCCACCTTCTGCCGAATGCTCCCGACTCCTACTGGAACGATGCTTTACATGTCCGATCTCTATGTTTCTAGTCAAATTAACATTTTCAGAGCCCGTTATGTAACATTAAACCTATGAAAATGCTGTAAAAAGAATATGGCTCCATAGTTTCATCATGTTACAATCTTGCAATGACTGTCTTATTGCAGTGACTCACCTGTCATAGTTTAACGAGTGGGAAAAAATAGAAATGTTGTATTAATGACATGAAGCGACCCGAGGTTAGCTGCACTGAAAGCAGATGAGCGCACAGATCCTACATACAGCTCCCAATCGGGGCAAAGTTTGGGGGATTTTGTCCACGTTTGACATCGAATGCAAGGCATACTACATACAACTACTACTAAGAAACTGCTGAAATTTCTTGCTGTTACTGTGACAGCCAACCACAGCACCGCTTTACCCCACGCACACTTTTATATTTAGTTATGTTGAGTTTCAGTTTAATTAATTCATTGGCTATTTTAACCTGGTCTAACGGGTTTCTGTGGAGACTGGTGTCCTGCCGAAAATTGATTGTCTGCCAAAAACTGATTACCATCTCTAATCACTTTTTGGCAAGTGTAAAACAGGTATTTCAACAGGTAAAAAGGACTGCATGAGCTATAATCTGTCAAATATAACACTCATGAATGCAATCAAGTCATTTAGCTCATGCAGTCCTTTTTACCTGTTGAAATATCTTTAAATAAAGCCCATAAAAAAAAACTGTTTTACACTTGCCAAAAATCATGGATTATCCAGGAAAAGGGTGGATAATCCAAGTTATTAGCATAAACATGAGTGCAAATTTTAGCTGTTGGTGGTTACAGACTCCAAATTTGCTGTAGTTAATGTTGAGACTGTTACTGTCCTTTATTTGTTTGTTAAATTTCATTACTTTCCCACAAGAAGAAGAAGAATGAGAACGCCAATGGACTTTTTCATGCAATTACAATGAATAAAATAAGTAAGCTTCAAAAAGAATGCAAAAGTACCATATAAATATAGCTGCTAGCAGCGATTACCGGGGCCAAGCCCGTTTGGGCTGTTTTTGGCCTGTTTGAAAGTTGGGACTTTATTCGGATGTTTTAAACGTTGCGCACGGTTTCCACGGTTAAACACCCTTATGAAAATTAACCATGTTTTTTTTGTTTGTTTTTGTAGTAACCATGGTTTAACTATGGTTTTGTAGTAAAACCATAGCAACTACGAAATTAATCATGGTTTTACTGCAGTAATCATGATTTATCTATAGTTTTGGTAGAAAACCATAATTGCAAAATGAACTATGGTTTATATAACTGTAGTAAAACCATGGTATCAGAACCATGGTTTGCACCAAAAAACCACGGTTACTACAGTCATGGTTAACTACAGTTTTACTATAGTAAAACCATGGTTAATTTTCGTAAGGGACTTGCTACACATTGAATTTGTATAGAATCTTCAGAGCTATGGCCTTTTGATTTACACAGATTCTGAAGCTCCATAATTCAAGTGACTCAACTCAAAATTAAGATTTTGTATATAGATATGTACTATTTAATAAGCTTAGATGAGATGATACTTTGAAAAGCACAACATCTGGAAAAGAAGCAACTTCAGCATCATTTCTTGCCACAGCAAATATGCTGGTCTGGACATGTGTGACACGGTTCAAACCCACGACCCAACGGTTCACGAAACAGCGGCTTAGCAGAGCGCGCCACTCGGTCACTTCACGTTCAATAGGTTGCTGAGGAGAGGTTAAGGTGTGAGAATGAGCTCCCCAATATAGTGCTTTAGCATTTTAACCAGCGTAATATGCAAAGTTAATTTAATTGTAACGCAGCTTATGGTTAACTTGATAGCTGAAGAGTCGCATTAAATAGTATGGTAACTGGTTAGCCTGTAACTTATTAGCATGATAAGCTTACGAGCAAAAGACGACAAACACAGGCACAGTCAACTTTCCAGAGGAATTTCTCGGGAACGGTAGTGAATATCATTTACATTTACATTTACATTTATGCATTTGGCAGACGCTTTTATCCAAAGCGACTTACATTGCATTTAAGTTACAGTTTTTACATTTTATCAGCTCTCGCTTTCCCTGGGAATCGAACCCATGATCTTGGCGTTGCTAGCGCCATGCTCTACTATTTGAGCTACAGGAAAGTTCAAAAATCAAAAATATCAAAAATCTGTTCAGTCATTTCTGTGCTGATCAGTACAAAGATCATCTGAGCCAAGTTTGGGAAGAATTGGACAGATTTTGAAGGAGGAGTAGCAATAAAACTGTTTTTCATTTAATTCAATATGGCTGATACGTACATTAATGGAAAATGACAAATGAGACAACGACAGAATCGGCATGACCCAAGGAATCCATAGACATAAATATTATATTTTTCTGACTGACTGTTCAAAAGTTATAAGCGAAAATGTGAATTTTTGGTATGTCACGACCCATAGGTGGCGCTATTCCCAACTTTGGCGTGGACCCTCAGATCATGGTGTTGATGAAGCAAACCAAGTTTAGTTTCGATTGATCAAAGTTTGGCCGAGATACAGCCTCTGAACCAATTTTGGGTCGACCTCGTTAAGTTCACAACATCATAACTTTTGAACAAACATGAATAAAAAAAAATCTGTTCAGTCATTTCTGTGCGGCTCAGTCCAAAGATCATCTGAGCCAATTTTCAGAAGAATTGGATCAATTTTGAAGGAGTAGTAGCGAAAAGACAGAATACTGTACTTTTCAAAATGGCCGCTACTGTAATGGGTGGAGTCTTAATGTAAGCTATTGAATGTGTTCATCACGAAGAGCTTAATCAGGTGTACTAAGTTTCATTTTTCTAGAATTAGGGGTTTGTGAGTTAATTTTCGTAAGTGACTTGCTACACATTGAATTTGTATAGAATCTTCAGAGCTATGGCCTTTTGATTTACACAGATTCTGAAGCTCCATAATTCAAGTGACTCAACTCAAAATTAAGATTTTGTATATAGATATGTACTATTTAATAAGCTTAGATGAGATGATACTTTGAAAAGCACAACATCTGGAAAAGAAGCAACTTCAGCATCATTTCTTGCCACAGCAAATATGCTGGTCTGGACATGTGTGACACCGGATTCAAACCCACGACCCAACGGTTCACGAAACAGCGGCTTAGCAGAGCGCGCCACTCAGTTGACGCACTTTTACTGGGCTGCAGAGGAAAGGTTTAGATGTGAGAATGATCTCCCCAATATAGTGCTTTAGCATTTTAACCAGCGTAATATGCAAAGTTAATTTAATTGTAACGCAGCTTATGGTTAACTTGATAGCTGAAGAGTCGCATTAAATAGTATGGTAACTGGTTAGCCTGTAACTTATTAGCATGATAAGCTTACGAGCAAAAGACGACAAACACAGGCACAGTCAACTTTCCAGAGGAATTTCTCGGGAACGGTAGTGAATATCAAAAATCTGTTCAGTCATTTCTGTGCAGCTCAGTCCGAAGATCATCTGAGCCAAGTTTGGGAAGAATTGGACAGATTTTGAAGGAGGAGTAGCAATAAAACTGTTTTTCATTTAATTCAATATGGCTGATACGTACATTAATGGAAAATGACAAATGAGACAACGTCAGAATCGGCATGACCCAAGGAATCCATAGACATAAATATTATATTTTTCTGACTGACTGTTCAAAAGTTATAAGCGAAAATGTGAATTTTGGTATGTCACGACCCATAGGTGGCGCTATTCCCAACTTTGGCATGGACCCTCAGATCATGGTGTTGATGATGCGTACCAAGTTTCGTTTCGATTGATCAAAGTTTGGCGAGATACAGCCTCTGAACCAATTTTGGGTCGACCTCGTTAAGTTCACAACATCATAACTTTTGAACAAACATGAATAAAAAAAATATGTTCAGTCATTTATGTGCGGCTCAGTCCAAAGATCATCTGAGCCAATTTTCAGAAGAATTGGATCAATTTTGAAGGAGTAGTAGCGAAAAGACAGAATACTGTACTTTTCAAAATGGCCGCTACTGTAATGGGTGGAGTCTTAATGTAAGCTATTGAATGTGTTCAGCACGAAGAGCTTAATCAGGTGTACTAAGTTTCATTTTTCTAGAATTAGGGGTTTGTGAGTTATTACCATTTCAATGTTGAATTTTTGAACTGGTGGTGGCGCTATAGAGTTGGTTCTAGAGACCCCAAAGTTGGTCAGATCACTAGTCATGGCCATCTCTACAACTGTGCCAATTTTCATCATTTTCCTATTTTCCCTTCATAGGGCTGCCATAGACTGCCATTGGACGAAAATAATAATAATAATAATAATAATAATAATAAAGAAAAACATACGATTACAATAGGGGCTACAGCCCATTCTGGGCTTGGCCCCTAATTATCGCAAACGTGGTCCAAATCTTCTGATAATCATCTCCTCCAGTGGGCTGTGAGTTGACTGAAGAATTGAATCCATCTGATTATGAGTCATTTGGACTGGTTTAATGAACTGGATCAACTGATTTATTGACAATGACCTTTTTTTTAATTGACAAAATGTAACAATTTGTTCATAAATCGGACATCACTACTTCTCTCTTCAGTCAATATTTTGACTGATTGTCACACAAAATTGGTTCCAGAAGACTTGGAAAAATAAGCGTCATATAGTGCTTTCATGGAGCTTGACAGTCCCAGTTCTCATTTTCTTACATTGTATATAAAAAGTGGCCAGAGTATTCTTCACAATTCACCTTTTATGTTCTTAAAAAAGCTGTATATGTTAGGAATGATGAGTTTGAGGAAAAACTGATAGATTTAGATCAAAACACATAAATACTCAGATCAAACGGTCTGTTTAACAGACAAAGCAATAGTGATCACGTAATAAAAACAGTTAATCACACTTGTGTTGCGACGTTACTGTCAGATCCAATATAGTCTCACATCATCTTTTAGCTTCAGTCTTTCTGAAAATCCTGCATTGAATTGTGCCTTGTTTGTAAACGAATCCATAACTCTTTCAAAACAGCCAGAAACCTTGGAGTTATGATTGATGATCAGCTGAATTTCTCAGACCTCATTGCTAAAACTGTCCGGTCCTGCAGATGCTTTATTCAACATCAAGAAGATCAGGCTTTCTTTCAGAACATGCTTCACAACTCCTTGTTCAAGCTCTTGTTCTGTCCAGACTGGACTATTGCAATGCTCTCTCGGCAGGTCTTCCAACCAGTTCTATCAAACCTCTACAATTAATCCAGTAAAGATTAATTTTAATAAGTCGAAAAGAAGGCACGCCACGCCTGTTCATCAATCTGCACTGGCTACCAATATCTGCTCGCATTAAATTCAAGGCATTAATGTTTTCCTACAAAACCAGCACTGGCTCTGCACCCCTTCACCTAAATTCATGACTTCAGACTTACGTGCCTCTAGAAGCTGCGTTCTGCAGGTGAACTGAAACAAATCAAACTATTGTTCATCCCAAAGAGGCACAAAATCACTTTCACAGACTTTTTCATGAACTGTTCCCAGCTGGTGGAGTGACCTGCCCGACTCAATCCCAGCAGCTGAGTCCTTAGCCATCTTCAAGAAACGGCTAAAAACACATCTCTTCCATCTTTATTTGACCCTTGAACTCTAGCACTCTCTATTCTAATTATATTCTTAAAAAAAAAACTAAAAACTTTAACTATTACTATTAATTTACTAACACTAGCTTCTCTATTATTTTTGTATTCTCTCTATTTGTTTTAATTTCTTTATTATACAATTAGCAAATGCAAAAAAAAAAAAAAAAAGCCTCTAACACTAGCTTGCTCTATTCTTTTTCTATTCTACATTTTCTTTTTATTATACAAAAAAACAACAAACAAACAAACAAAAACGTTTCTACGTGTTGTACGTTGTTACCTGAGACTTCTAACAGCACTTGCATATCATTGCTCTTTTGTTGGTTTTGATTGCTTCTATTGTCCTCATTTGTAAGTCGCTTTGGATAAAATCATCTGCTAAATGACTAAATGTAAATGTAAACTTACAGGATGTTTTTATAGTACAATGACCTCTTATATGTCAAAAGATCAAGGGAATGTTGGTTTCTCAGTTCATGACCCTTTTAAGCTGACCAAAATAGTTTAGTTTACAACAGGCCTTTTCAAACCAAATCATATTCACTAAGTTTTTAAGCTGGTATTCCATATGGCCATTGTTTCTAGTTGTGACTAGTTGTTTCTATTGGGAAAATTTATGGATATTATCATAAAGATCCCATAAAGAGGTTAGAAATGCGTGATGTTGATGCTAAATGAGCTGTTTTTCCTAAAAATATTACCTAAAAAAAAAGTCAGCCACCCCTTGAAAACAACCAAATGAAAACACTAGAAGAGATGGATTTATACATCCACAAAACTCCAGCAGCAGATGTTGTTAATGTGGCAGCATTACAGTAAAGCTGAATTCACAAGCATGAGAAACAGATCTCACAGATCGATGTGTTTGGAGGTGAAGACGCTGATGAGCCACTGCAGGTCCAGGATCTTAAAGGGCAGCAGAATGAGGTGGGTCGTCTCGTCCATGTCCACGGTGCTCTCGGGTAGATGATGCGGTGAGTGGTCTTAGACCCCACGTCCTGCTCAAAGCCTTCTGTCAGGCCCTCATTCATCCTGAGATAAAAACACAGATATACAAATTTTGGGCGATCATCATAAGAGTATTTATGTTTGCACAAGCAAAAGTTATAATTTATAACTAGGAGAAGATTCTGACATCACACAGATTTGAAACAGGTGAGACACTTCACTCATTTAGTACCTTATAACGAAGTCTTGTGAATCTATGAGCGCTCCATAACGGGATGCGTTGAGGTTGCCCGAGTTGCCCACCACAGCGCAGGTCCTGCAGCGCCTGGGACTGCTGTCAGAGTAGTGCTCTTTATCTGGGAAGAGCAAAAACAACACCTCCACCACTTTTGTGTAGTTGGCTACAGTTGATTCATTTTGTAGGCTCTGTGGAATATTTTAAACAAGACAAAAGACAAAAATTAGGAGTAAAACTGATTATTGTTTTGCTGTAATATATTTCACAAAGTCTGCATTTTTGTACTAAGAATTTTGAAAATATACACCTTATTTGTAAAAATAGTACTAAAGAAACTGTAATGTAAATTAAAAGGCTTAAAAATGTCATTAAACTTTCAATTTTACTTTTTGAAAATCTTCAGGTGATTTTGACAGATGGTTTATAATGATTTAAAAGCTTCATAACGGACCTTTAGTTAATGTCATTACACTTTCAGTTCATATGCTCATGTACTTCTTAAAAATCTACAAATGATTTTAACAGGAATTATAATGCATACTGATTACAGTTTTTCTCAGTCGCTTTGGTGCATTTCTCAAAACAATTCATACAAACAGCACCACACAATAGATTACCTGCAAAAGTCTGTAACTTACTTACTTTTGAGAGATGAACTAAATATTTTGATTATTTACCTGATGTAAACTATGGCAACTGTTTGGATGACAGTTACTGTACTGAAATGCAGAAGGCTGTGATTCTTATGTGTGCCATACATTCTTTCAAAATTACAAATGTACACATTACTGTGTGTGGGATATTGATTGAAAGAGACTGTTTCGAAATGTTTTAATTATTGAGGATATGGTTGATCTCCCAATATTCAGCTGCACCCGTCCGCCATCGTAAGGCCGTGATTGACAGCATGGTCCACAGCGGCCCTTCTTTCGTCTGATATGCGCCTCTGTTCTTGGCCTCTTCTGCCTCTTCCTCTGTTTTGCCTCTGTATCCTTCCACCACGCATCCTTACTCCTCTTCTTCATCTCGGCTGTTGATCCTGATCGTTTTCTGGATGTTCATCCACTGTCAGAATGTGTAACTCTTGTGTCGTCCTCTGTCTATATATGCTTTCCAATTGAAGGTTCATGAGCTGCACCTTTGAGTTATTTCAGAGAAGTGGTTTATCATCGGTTGATCTGTATTCTCTTCATTAGTGAGAGTCAAGATTCACTTCAACAATTCATGCCAAATTTACAAAAAGTCTAAAAGAAATGCGTAGAACATATGCTTGACAGTTTATGACAACTAGATCAACCATTCTGCATGTAATGACTTACACGATGAACTAATGACGATGTTTTGAGGGTAAGACTATAGCACAGAGAACTATATAATACATGTTGAGCAACATGATATTAGCAACTGATAACGTAGGAAACCGCAGACACATGTACATAATCAGTTGCATGAATGTACCAAAGCAATCACAACTTGTTCAAAAGAATGAGAAACTTTTTATGACGTGCACAAGTGACTCGATGATGTGGGAGGATGAACAAGTAGTTTTGAGCAGTTCGTTTCTGATCTGAGAAATGCACCAAAGCCTGAGAAAACTGTAATGATTAGCAATGAAGCCTTTAATCGTTAATAATGCTAACAAATGCTGACAAATGTCATTAAACTTCACATATTACCAAATGCTCTTCCATTTACAAATGTTGTGAAAAAATAGCTTAAGTTAGTAATTTTAAGCACTTCACAAACTATTCATGCTAATATATTATTCATTAACTCATAATCACAGCCTGTAAAGGTCATATATTTGTTTTTTGTTTGATGTAGACTTCTACTATTTACACATCTTTAAAAATCATTTAATAATTATTTGTTCATGTTTGTGCAGTACCCAATCTAAACTATTCATCACCTGTAAACGTTTAGAAATGTTTAGTAATGTAGCTGCTGTAACAACGGTTGTGTGGATAGTTAAGCCAGCTCGTTTTTGAAACGCTTCTCGGCAGCTATTTTTGTGAGCTCATATTGCTCAGCTCCTGTCTATGTGAGTGGGGGAAACATTCAAAATCTCAAAATCACAAGCACTTGCCAAACTCACATTTAGGTAGCACATTCCAAATCAGCAATACAATCGCGACAACATAAATGATGTTTTGTATATTTCATTTATGAAGCATATATGTCAGGTTAATCCAAATCCTGAGCACATCCTTCAGGACACGAACGGTGTCTGTGCAAACCAGAGCTTCTATCAGCAGCTGGACTGACAGTAACTGGTGACTGGCTCTTTTATTTAGAAAGCAGGACTTATTCTGCCATATTCTGTGCTGTCATAGGTTTGGAAGGCACAACCACCCACATAGCAATTGTCATCTGGGCCAGCTCTGGGCCAAACACGCAGTTACACTCGGCCCGCATGCAGCAAATAATTACGGCCCTTGATTGGCCCAGATCTGGAATACAGACATGAGCCACACATGAGCCATAACTGGGCCAAATCTCAGCCAAATAGTAACTTATAACCAGCCCTGAACTGGGCCAGAACAAGTTTTAATAGTGCTACACAATCTCAGCCTTCAGTAAACCACATAGAGACCAGTCTTTAACCAGAAACCCCAAAACTGAGCCATTAAAAGGCAACTCAGCCACGGATCCATCAACAGGCAGTTAAACCTTTAGACATTAAGCATCTGTAATTCACACTTCTTTAGATTGTGAGGGAAAGACTTTCTGGCTCAGCTGAGTCTCAAACCAGATATCTTCTTGCTGTGAGGAGACAGTATTTCCCACTGAGCCACTTCTGCTGCGCTTAGCCACAGACATGAAATACAGGTACAGACATTCACAGGTACAGAACTCTGTTTGGAGAGATGCTGAAATGTACAACATACACAGCAAAATCCTCAGTGAACACTGCACACAATGTTAAAGGAAACACTAAAGTAGTGTTGAAGTTCATCAGATGAACGATCAAATTAAATGATCAAATAACTGATGATTGAGCTTTTGGTAAAATCAACTGCAAGTCAAACACATTAAATCTCTGAAGATCTCAGCAGAGGAGGATTAAACAACTCCACAAACAGCATCACCAGCTTCATTCATTACTAACCAGACTGACTTTATTTCTGTCAGATGTCTATAGAAGCTCTAATTTATAATTAATTGAGGTTTAGATGTTGATGTTTACTTCATTTGAAGTCACCATTGTGGTGGGCAGTGTTTGCTTTAGTTGGGATCTTGTTCCTCATACTTCTTGTGTTTAGCTTTTTTTTGGCTGCTTTAACCGTGTGTCTGTAAAAATCGGTTGTTGTGGCAAAGAAAGCCAAGATAGAATGAGATCATCTTATCTTGATGTGATGATGAAGTCATAACAAAACAAGCATCTAAGAAATTTCGTTAATAATGGTGTTTTGTTTTAAATGTTGTAGTCACATCCCGAAAGTGAGTAAAATGCATGTGCACAAAATGCTAATTTGAGCAGATGCGTCATGTGGTCACACACACACATCAAGATTTTGCATATGAGTCGCTGCAGTGGTTACAATCAAAACCAAAAAGCTTGGGAATCCAGGATATGGAATTAAGGAAGAAGCGAGTTTTGTACTATGAAGCCACCCATCATGCATTGCGCAACATGAAGCTTTTTCGTTTTGACTGTCACCGTTGTTGTGATTCATATGCAAAATCTTGATGTCTGTCTTCAGGATGTGTGATCATTTTAATGCTTTTAGTATACTATGCTGCAGTTTCAGAAGGTCGGTTTCTATAAACGTCAAGGGAACAAAATTAAAATCAAAACACCATTAGAACTACTGATGAAATTTTAAAGTTATTAGATACTTATTTTGTTATGACTTCATCACATCAAGATAAGAAGATAGTACCTGATCGCATTCTATCTTGGCTTTCAGTTTTACAGTTTTACAGACACACGGTTAAAGCAGCCAAAAAAAAGCTAAACACAAGAAGTATGAGGAACAAGATCCCAACTAAAGCAAACACTGCCCACCACAATGGTGACTTCAAATGAAGTAAACATCAACATCTAAACCTCAATTAATTATAAATTAGAGCTTCTATAGACATCTGACAGAAATAAAGTCAGTCTGGTTAGTAATGAATGAAGCTGGTGATGCTGTTTGTGGAGTTGTTTAATCCTCCTCTGCTGAGATCTTCAGAGATTTAATGTGTTTGACTTGCAGTTGATTTTACCAAAAGCTCAATCATCAGTTATTTGATCATTTAATTTGATCGTTCATCTGATGAACTTCAACACTACTTTAGTGTTTCCTTTAACATTGTGTGCAGAGTTCACTGAGGATTTTGCTGTGTATGTTGTACATTTCAGCATCTCCAAACAGAGTTCTGTACCTGTGAATGTCTGTACCTGTATTTCATGTCTGTGGCTAAGCGCAGCAGAAGTGGCTCAGTGGGAAATACTGTCTCCTCACAGCAAGAAGATATCTGGTTTGAGACTCAGCTGAGCCAGAAAGTCTTTCCCTCACAATCTAAAGAAGTGTGAATTACAGATGCTTAATGTCTAAAGGTTTAACTGCCTGTTGATGGATCCGTGGCTGAGTTGCCTTTTAATGGCTCAGTTTTGGGGTTTCTGGTTAAAGACTGGTCTCTATGTGGTTTACTGAAGGCTGAGATTGTGTAGCACTATTAAAACTTGTTCTGGCCCAGTTCAGGGCTGGTTATAAGTTACTATTTGGCTGAGATTTGGCCCAGTTATGGCTCATGTGTGGCTCATGTCTGTATTCCAGATCTGGGCCAATCAAGGGCCGTAATTATTTGCTGCATGCGGGCCGAGTGTAACTGCGTGTTTGGCCCAGAGCTGGCCCAGATGACAATTGCTATGTGGGCAGTCAGTATGCTTCTTACTGTGTGAAGTCAGACACCTTCAGATTCTGGGAGAGCCGAGAGCTCACACTGAAAAAATGATACTAAATTTTTGTTTTAAGGTAAGTGGTTGCAAACAATTTATTTTAGATATATTTAAATATATTTAAAATATTGAAAGTTAGTCAACTAAATTTGTTTATTTAAATGTAGCTAAAATAAATTGATTGCAACCACTTACCTGAAAATTCAAGTAAATTCAATGAATCATTTTTTTTTTTTCCTGTGCAGGGTGCCTTGTTTTTTCTTTCTTTCTAGCAATTGGGCAGAAACTGGTGAAATTAGCCTGCTGTTTAAAATAAGTTTAGATAAACCTCAGAGCCCGATTAATGAAGAGCACAGCTACTGTTACACACTGCGATTCAAACTCGTCCTTACCTTCCACCACCAATACGTATGGAAATCCAGTGGGCTGTTCTTGCTGTTAAGTGTCACGTTAGCAGAGGGATTATATCGCTGAGAAAACCACAAACGACCCTCCAAATCCACTGCGCAGTTACACACACATGAATCCTTGAGAAAACTCCTGGTCGACATTTGATAGAAGAGAACAATACAGGCGGCGCTGACAAACACAATGAAATGTCGAATAGTTTTTGTTATTCATGTTTGTTGTTTGAATGAAATGGGTTAGAAGTGTTCTCTCTGAAAGCAGAGAAAGGAAGAAAAGTCTTATTAGTTCAATGTCTTCTGTTTAGTTTTACACTCTCTCTTACACATTTTTGGCTTAAACTGCACAGGAAAAATAATTATAGGCAAATGAGTTATTGTATTCTATAATTAACATAATATCAGTATAATTGTTCAAATTAGTATAATTGTGACCCAATAAATAAATAGAAAGCCTTAGGCTAAGTTGTAGGCTTAGGGTGTAGTTCAATTTAACCATTTAAGATAAATATTACTTTCATTTACTATTATAGTTCACTCTGAAGAGAATCAGAACTACAAACAGGCTGATACAACTGAAACACTGTCCAGAGATATGTTACCTGCAAGAAGAATCTGTTAACAAATTACCTCTATTTTGAAGAATTTAGGTTACTAAGACACAGAAGAGTACTCAGTACAATACAGTGAGTCGGGTGTAAAAAGAAACTAAGCAGCACAGTGCACTTTCATACTATAAATACTAGCATTGCAACAGCAGGCATGTTTGACCTGATTTCTCACACGCCCTCTTCTATGTTTTATACATACTATGGCAAAAAATAAATAAATAAATATACACATATATATATATACATGACTGAATCTAGGAATTATTTCAGCTTAACCTGTTAAACATGTTCAGAGGTGCTTTTTCCATTTCTTTCTCACAAGACACTTTGAATTAATGTGTCAACATTGACAGATACAAAATTATATGTACTGTCCAATTTCTGTTATTTAGACATATATAGAAATAAGCTTTTATTAAAAATTGGTTAACATATTAAAAATAAAACAATTGCAATTTGAGCTAGGAGACAAACCATAGGCTGCTCGCACAGTCAACTGAGAAGCATTCAAGCTAATAGAGCTATTCATCAAATTATTCTAATTACCAGTAAGTGCAATCAAAAGTATAAACCTCAACGAAAATGCAGAATAGAAATAGGTAGGAAACACAGTATTCCTTCCTAGCAGCAAACAAGATAAAACAACAGATCTACGAACAAGTATGAGGAAACATTTTCTAACAAGTCCGCATTTTTATATCTGAACTCTCCTGCACGTTCCCATTACAGATTTCTTAAAACAAACATTAAAAATGAGGCGGCAGGTTAAGTATAATGAATATAATACAATGCTTCTCTCTAGTTATTTTTCTAGCTGACTATCGGGTTTATGTACAATGAATGTCTTTCCTGAGGTAAATGTGACTTTACTTGACATTTTGTGTTTTACTGACATCTTTCTGTGGCTGAAAAATCACATTTATAGTTTGCATTTTGTGATAAAAGTGACAGAATTTTAAACCTGATACTTTATTTCTGTAACAAGCACAAAACTTACTGCGATTATTGGATGGCAGGCACGCTACAAATGAATGGAATTAAAGACGTGAAATATTTCCAAGCATTTACTGTCCTTTCAAGGAAGATGTCAAATGGTACAGTTTATTTTAATGATCCCATCATATGTAATATTTTACTGCATAATTACAAACTGTACAGAAATATTTTTTATAAGGTCAATTATTGTCGGCAGTACGGTATAGTCTACACCAGGGATCCTCAAATCTGGCCCACGAGATCCACTTTCCTGCAGAGTTTAGCTCTAACCCTAATCAAACACACCTGAGCATGCTAATCAGTGTCTTCAGGATCATTAGAAAATCACACGTAGGTGAGTTTGATCAGGGTTGAGCTAAACTCTGCAGCAGATTGGCCCTCCAGGGAAAGATTTGAGGAACCCTGGTCTACACGAGTCGTGATTGATATCGCTTATCCTGCCCGAAAAGACCATAAACATTATGTAAGATTTAGTGTCAGACATAGCACTACGCCGAGATGGTGCAACGGGTATAAATTCTACGCATGACTTAAAGTGCATTTTACATCCAGCCTAGTCTTACAACCGTGTGTACGTCCAGCTGGTGCAACCTGATGCATTGTCTGTGGAAACTATGTCCACAGCTGATAGAGACCAGATCTCTCAGAACCTTCTCACAAACTTCACATCTGTCCCTCTCACCACTGCTGAGTCAAATGAGAAATTTATTTTGTTAGCACCACCCCACCTTTGCACCCTTATTTAAACCCAGAATGTACTTTGTATTTTTTTTTTCATGCATACGTTAGCATACATACACAGCTGAACACATAGCCTTTCAAAGTAACTCCATTAGCATGTGTGAACAGAGGTGCTCAACACATGCACACTAGAAAGATTCATCCTTGTCTAGTGCTCTAGTGCACTTTTTCATTGCAATTGTATTTGTATTTATTTAAATAATAGTTATAATGTATACTTTGGGCTTTATGAATGAAAAGATAAATCACAACAAAATCCATTATCAATCAGGTCTGTGCACATGGGATGTTTTCCCTAGTGAATAACTTTTTATGGTTACATTCTTATAGGCTATTTACATGTTCATACAGTGAAATTCTGCATGTGATTTACTGACAATGCACACATTAAAGAAGACAGAAGCAGCCAGATCATTTCCATAATGACCAGTGCAATCTACCAAGAGCAGCGCAAATTACCGCATGCGTTAATGTCCCCCTGTAGTGAATTTTGTTAATGTTGTTTATTTGTCTATGTGCTGTTTTTAATTTGCTTTTAGACAAACATGTGCCAATCCATTAATCAACACCATTGCTGAGTATTTTCTCCTTAAAACTGTAGTTTCCCAATGGCAGTCCCAGAAATGTGGTTTGAAACAGCCCTCGGTTTTCTACATCACAAAATTCAATAACCAATCATGTCAAGGGATATATTTCTATCATTAGCATATCCCTTTCTCCATTTATACAAACAACATAGAGATCATAGCATAGAGATTGCATGCAAAATATACCAATAGGATTACCAGCAAAAAAACTAAAATAAAATAGCGCAAAAAAAAACAACAACAAAAAAACAAAAACAAAAAAAACCCCATGAAGCCATGGTTTAACGTGAATTTAGAACCACTAACTTAAATAATAACGCGCAGCAACAGTGTAAAAGTAGCCCGGAGTCAGACCCACCTCTCCTGCATCGGTGACTGCTCTTCACACTAATTGCTCGCAGTTGCGAATTAAGAATCACAAGCTTGGCTGCATTCGAGTCTTCGAGGCATGTTGAGGACACAGCATCGTCAAGTAAGTAACTTCAACGACAAAACATAGTTTTATCATTCATTATCTGTGGATCAGGAGGCCCTGGCTGGTGTGACTAAGGAGGTGGAGGTGGAGGTGGGGCTAATTTGCATATGTTCTGCATGTAGTAAGGGCAAGGGTGTAGAGTTACATTCAAGCTATTTTAAGGCATGAGAAAATTATTTTCACAAGAAAAACATTTAAATATGTTATTTTGATGATCAAAGATGAGTTTTAAGGGTACAATTTTTGACTACAGGGGACTTTAACCCCTTTGCTGTCACCGAAGATCCCTAAGATTTGGAATTCTGCTTTTGTTTCTCCTCTCTTCAAAGGGGAACCTTTGCAGCTGAACAATTATAGACCAATATCTAAACTATGTGTTTTATCCAAGCTTTTGGAGAAATTATTAAATGAGCAATTAAAATCTTTTCTGGAAATAAATAATATTCTTTCTCCTTTTCAATCTGGATTCAGAAAGCAGCATAGTACTGTTAATGCTGCTATGAAAGTGTTTAATGACATTATTGATGCCTTAGATTGCAAAAAAGTTTGTTCAGCTCTTTTCTTGACTTATCAAAGGCTTTTGACACAGTTGATCATGTCATAATCTTAAATAGTCAATCTTTCTGAAAATGCTATTAAATGGTTTGCCAACTATTTATCAGGAAGAACACAGTGTGTGTTTTTAAAAGATTGTACTTCATCTATTTTGTCACTTTCAAAGGTGTTCCTCAGGGGTCTGTTCTGGGACCTATTTTATTTTCCTTGTGTATAAGTAATTTATGCGATAACATTCCAAATGCTAAGTACCATCTGTATGCAGACGACACTGCTATACTGCTGTGGTCCATCAGCCTCACAAGCACTCCACTATTTACAGTCAGCATTTGATATTGTTCAGTTCCGTTTGTGTCAACTTAAACTGGTCTTAAACACAGAAAACTAGTTTAATGATTTTTTAAATTCTAAAGTACCAAGTAATCTCCTGACATTATATCCTTCCAGGGAACAAAAATAGAATATGTTATAAGTTATAAGTACCTGGGCATCCTATTTGATAGTCAGTTAACTTTTAAGCTACATATTGATAAATTAATCTCAAAACTTAAGCTCAAATGTGCAGTTTTATTACAGAAATAGATCTTTATTTTCTTTTAAAGCAAGGAAATATTTGGTATCTGCTACCTTCTTACCACTCTTGGATTATGGTGATCTGTTGTATATGAATGCCCCAGGATATTATCTAAAAAAAACTTGATCCTCTTTTTCATAGCGCTTTACATTTTATTACTGGTTGTAGTTATTAAACACATCATTGTACTTTATATGAGAAGACCGAGTTACCATTGTTGTATATGTGACACCTTAAAGTATGTACACAATTTGGGTATTGTGATGTTGGAAGAAAATGTTTATTTTCAGTATACTGTTTTGCAATTTATATACATTTTATTTCGATTATTGGGAAGCTAAAAAAAAAAAATGTGTCAAGTGAAAATCATTGTCTATTGTTTAGTGAAATCAGGACTCTTATTTTGAAAATGAGCTGAGGACTCGTACAGAGGAGCAGTGTTGTGCTTGCGCCGGCGCTCTCACAATTGCTGGGGATTACGTGCGACACAGGCACGCTTGCTCCTGTCTCCTCAATTTTTCCAGTTTTTTACAGGTATGACTTTTCCAGAAACAAAACAATATGCGCACAAGTCATATAATTAATATGTGTATGTTCATGTTGTAGATATGTAGAGTATAAATGTTCTGGTTGATACAGATATTGAAAATGCGAGATTGTCCGCCATTTTGTGGACGCGAAATGTGAAATGGACACATGTGCTCGTGAAATGCATTTAATTTGATTCATACAGGCTCCAGTTACCAGGTTATGATGTTCATATTTGGTTTATTCATATGATATTTGTGTTTGTTTAATTCTAGTTCCTATGTGTATAAATATTAATGCACTTCTCCAGTTAAATGTTTCAAACAGACATTCCAGTGCAAACGAATATAAAATAATTCTATTTTTTGCCAATGCAGAGAGGAAAAATTGAGGTTCATGTAACATGATGTCAGTCTTGATTAGGAAATCAGCAACTAGAATGTTAAAAGTGTATGGTTTACATGTCTCTGGTTCTGTGCCTTAAATGCTCAGTCATGTGTGATGATACTATATGCATAAAAGATCTCTTGGGGCTTGTTTGGTTAGATTCAAAGGAGTATGGGAAGAGTGCAAATGTATCAGTTTATGTGGAATAAAATGTAAAAGAGAAATGTACATTATTTTGACAACAGAGAGAAAAGAATGACATTTGTGCAGTAATAAGTAAAAAGAAATACTTTATTGATAAAGCTTCATTTGATTACAATGTGAGGAAAAAAAGACATTGAATAAACAATTGCTGGGGATTACGTGCGACACAGACACGCTTGCTCCTGTCTCCTCAATTCTTATTGTTTTTTACAGGACTTTCTGATCTGTCAACACGGCCTTCTGTGCGGGGTCTGTTACGGATTTGTGGGGGCTCGTCCGGGATCGACTCCAGATGCCCACGGAAGTCGATCCATAAAACCTGATCCTGAGGACCAACAGAGTGTGGACACTGATGCAGTGATCCAACAGAAGAGGACGTCAGTGTGAAGAGGGGTACAGAGACCTGGTAACTGCACGAGTGGCTCGAGGGGCAGTGGGAAAGAGGTTAACATAGCTGATCGAGTACGCAAGGGCCTGGTGTGGGACATCAGGAAGAGGCTATTCAACCTGTCCACTGTTGAACTGTTCCAAGTCGCCAAAAGCATCGGTACAATACCAGAAAGGGACTTCTCCAAACTTGACGCTGAAGATCAAGAGGGCTGTCTTGAATACATCAATGCCTTCATGTACAGCACTCACCTGTTAGAATCAGAGGACAGAGGTATGACTGAACTTTTGGTTTTACAAGGGACTGTGGAGGCTGTTGTACAAGAGCATGGTGAGAATGAGAGTAATGTTGATGCTGATGTATGCCCTGCACCTACTTCATATACACACACCTCTACAGGTCACATGATCACTACAGACACTTTGCACGTAGAATCGCAAAAAAACCCTGCATCTTACCTAGGGGAGGTTAGAGGGTTAGATACAAATCCCAGCACCAATCCTACTGTCAGACATTCAGACTTTGAAGAGCTGAGCAGGAAACTCCTTCAGTATCTTACACCGCATACACAGCACCCCACTCCTAGCCCACCTGTGATACACAACAGTGACACGCCTGTGAATAGTAATAATGTTGAACGTACTTCACAGGGGATCACTGAACAAGTAGTCTCGTTGCGAGACATCTCCTGCCTGCAACGTCATGAGTTTAAGATACAAGGGGGACAAATCGGTGACTATGCATCCGACATCACATACGCCAGTGTGTGCAGACAGATTGATGATGGAGTCAAAGAGAATTTCAGTGAAGCCGAACTAATCAGGGGAATATTACGTGCAATCAAACCAGGTAACTTCAAAGAAATGGTTATGAATAAGGAGGATATGACAGTGGAAGAGCTTAAGAGGTTCCTTCAGTCACACCTAGGGGACAAAAGTAGCACAGAGTTATTTCAAGAACTAATGTGTGCAAAACAGATAGAGACCGAAACCCCCCAACAGTTCCTGTATAGAGTAATAGGCCTTAACTCTTCCGAGTCGCCGATCACGCCGGCTTGATCAAGACACATGACCAGTTTAAGACGTTGAAACATAAAAACAAAGTCACATTGAGCGCTGCCGTCCACTTCTATCGAAAGTGCTGGCTTGAAACTCTATACTACTTTTTGTTTTGTGTTGATAGACCAAGTAAAAACGGAGATATGATCATTTAAACTTTATATAAAAAAAATGTAAAATATTGACGCGTTCGTAAAAGAACGCAAGATCGGATGCGACAGGCGTTGCATTTATTCTAATAACCGTCGGTTTTTGTCATAAAACAAAACGGAGAAAATGTGTGAATCTGCTGACTCTGCTGGAGAAGGAGATTCACTGAGCAAAGGAGCCAACTGAGCAAAGAAGCGAAATTGAAAGGCGCCGGGAGATTGATGGAGTAGACGGAGACACACATATTAGAGAGAGAGATATTATTGCTAGTTTTTGGAAGAGTTTGAGTAGATTTTGAGAATAGTTTAGGAGTAGTTTAGATAGTTTAGGTAGTTTTTGTGGAAGAAAATGAACATTGTTGACAGAAACTGTTTTGAGGAGTGGCACAAAAAAAAACAACACACTTTTTGTTATATTTGTTGTAAATAGTTGTATGTATAGTTTGACTTTGTGTTCATTTGACCTTTTGTATGGTATATTTGCACTTTTAGGAACCCTCTTACTCAAGGAGTGAAAGCCCTGTAATGTAGCTGTCTGTGTAATTGTACATGAAGTTTTTGTAGAGTTTATAAGCAAAAAGAAAAGAAAAACGCCTATTGCCACACCTGATTTTTGCTGTATATAGTTAGATTTTATCTCAATTTTACCTTTTTTATGTTGTATTTGCACTATTTGGGAACCCTAATATTCTGGGAATGCAAGGCCTTAAATATAGCTCTCTGTATAATTTTGTGCATGCTAAAAAAAAAACCCGCATTTTTTTTAAATCATATTTTTTTTGTATATAGCTTGATTATATCTGAATTGTACCTGTATATGTTGACACTTACAACTTGTGTTTACATTTTAAACGTTTTAAAATGCTTCATTGAGCATGTTTGTGTTTTTTGTAGTAAAAAAACTATAATTTTTCTATTCGAGTTTTGTATTTTTTGTGTGATTTTGGGTCCAGTATCTTGATACAGTACATCAAAGTGAAAAACGAATTGTCTGTTCATATAGGTGATGTTGTGCTGAAAATAATAATACCAAACATTGGTATGGTATAAATTTGTTTATGTCGCAAAATAAAAAAATTAAAAAGCCCAGCTACAATCCAAGATGTGTTCCTTCATACTGTATATCAGGGCCTAGGACACAGGTACAAAGATGTCAGGAGTGAGCTCAAACCTCTGCTGGCTGACCACAGTATCACAGATGAGGCAATAGTGAGAAATGTGATAAAAATCACTAATGATGAAAACGAGCGAGCGTGAAGGTTGGGCCCGATGACTTGTCCCAAGCAAAGCACCGCAAGTTGTGCCCAACTCGAAAGTGAACCTGACAGAGGGGTAAAAGAAGCATCTGTTCAGAAAAGTAAAAATGATCCAATAATGCAACTTACTGCTTGCATTGACGCACTTACCAGTCTGGTAGACTCCATGCGACAGTCAACACTGAGGCCACAACCTGAACACACCTGTCAATGTTTTGTAAGAGGTCACCCCCCACAGCAAGGGGCAAAACTCCGGGGTTGCCCCAGGTGTGTCGAAGCTGGACAACAGAGCTGCACTCATTGTTTCCTCTGTGGCGAAGAGGGGCACCGGGCTCGAGGATATCTCCGGAAGCAAAAACTGCAGGGAAACGGGAATTGGCCACTGCCAAGGGACGACCAGTGACCGAGTCTCCTATGTCCCAAAGCCCTGAGGACTTCAGGGATCGAACTTGACTCTGTAAAATGTAAACCCACAAGAGCATCTCCCTGCTGTAAAAACCAAACCCTCCATGACAAAGGAATATATCAGGGTGTTGGCAGTCCATCGCCGCCTGGAACTAAGAAAGAAACTATTGTTAAATTTATAGGAAAGAAAGTGCTGGACCAGTGTAATCTCAATGGCCTTGCTGTCACCGCTCTGCTTGATACTGGAGCTCAAGTAAGCATAATTGACCGAACCTGGAAAGACAAATACTTACCCGCTGTAGAAGTAAGACCTCTTGCAGAGTTCATGGGAACGTCAGAGAAGTTGGAAGTGTATGCAGTCAATGGAGATCGAATTCCTTTTGATGGGTGGTCTGTCAACTTACAAGGAAATGACAACCCGGACCTCTCAATTAATGTTCCTTTCCTGGTTAGCCACATCTCGATTGAGAGGCCATTGCTCGGCTTTAACGTTGTGGAAGAGCTAATTCAGGGCCAACCAGAGCGTTTAGTTCCTACCTTAGTTTCATTGCTCTCCAGTGCAATAGCAGTATCAAGTGAGCAAGCCCAGACCCTGGTTAGTTTTGTACAGACTCCCAAGCACAGTGGACAGTGGGGGCGGTTGAGAATAAGCCGAGACAGCGTTTTAATACCAGCAGGTCAGGTAGCATGGGTAAAGTGCAGAGTACCATCCAAAATGGACCAGTCTGGCGCAGTAGCCCTGTTTGAGCCAGATGAGGACAATGTGCAGTTGGAGCAGCTGGATATGGGTGAAGGACTGTTGGAAGTCCAGAGCTCAGGAAGCCCATACGTTGCGGTCCCTATCGGCAACCACTCGTCATGCGACATTACCCTGTCTCGTAACACAATCCTAGGGTACATTCATCCCATTGAAACGGTCTTGGAAGTGGAAAGGCAAAGGGAAACAAAGGACATTGGGAAGGTTCATGATGCATCGGTGGCTGCGGTGGATGAAAGCTCGACATTGTGGCACCCACCTGTTTATCTCAGCCATCTAAGTGAGGATCAACAAGCAGTAGTTAAGCAAATGCTGCATGAGGAGTCTGCATCTTTTGCCCGGGATGGGAATGATGTTGGCTGCATCCCGAGTCTCCAAATGTCCATCAACCTCAAAGATGACATACCAGTACAACGTGCCTATTCCTCGATACCCAAACCGTTGTTCAAAGTAGTCAAGGACTATATCCAAGACCTTCTGGCTAAAGGGTGGATTGTAAAATCTAAGTCCCCTTACTCTACCCCAGTAATCTGTGTTTGAAAAAAAGATGGCTCACTGTGCTTGTGTGTTGACTATCGCCTCCTCAATAGGAAGACTGTACCAGACAGGCACCCCTTGCCTAGGCTTCAGGACCTGATTGATACGCTGGGAGGGTATGCTTGGTTTAGCATCCTTGACCAGGGAAAAGCTTACCACCAGGGCTTCATAGCAGAAGGCTCGAGACACATGACTGCCTTCATCACTCCGTGGGGGCTCTATGAGTGGGTGAGGATTCCATTTGGCCTGTCTAACACACCTGCGGCATTCCAGCGCAGCATGGAGGAGATGCTGAATGAACTCAGGGATGAGTGCTGTGTCCCATACCTTGATGATGTGCTGTGTTATGCCCGGTCGTTTGAGGAACATGTAGGAGTAATCCGAAAAGTTCTTCAGACTCTTAGACGCCATGGAGTAAAACTTAGGCCTTAGAAGTGTGAACTCTTCCGCCGGGAAGTTCGGTACGTGGATCGCCTGGTGTCAGCCAAGGGAGTGAGAATAGACCCTCGCGATCTTGAAGCAGTGATAGCACTCAAGATTAACAGACCCCAGACAGTGGGAGAGGTGCGGAGACTCCTTGGATTCCTCGCATATTATCGCCCATTTATACAAGATTTTTCACGTGTGGCCAAACCAATCTACGAACTACTCCAAACTCAGCCAGGGGCAACAATGCATCAGTACAGTCAAAGGAAGAGAAAGGGTCCCCAGATGCCTTCTCGAACACCAGTGGAATGGACCAGTGAACACCAGGAAACACTCGACCGGCTAATTGACCTCCTGGTAAATCGTCCTGTCTTGGCTTACCCAGACTTCAACCTCCCATTCGTGCCACACACTGATGCATCAGAAAGGGGCCTTGGGGCTATCCTTTATCAGCACCAGGATGGAGGGTTGCGGGTCATCGCATACGGATCCAGGACCCTTTCTCCAGCTGAAAAAAACTACCGACTGGATAGTGGGAAGCTGGAGTTTCTTGCATTAAAGTGGGCGAGAAGAGACTACTCGTTTTACGCCCCTCACTTTACCATTTACACTGACAACAATCCCTTAACCTACGTTATGAGCACTGCAAAGCTGAACGCAGTAGGTCATCGTTGGGTGGGAGAACTGTCAGATTTTTGCTTTGAAATTAAACATCAGCCAGGAGACTCATGCCTCCAGGAAGAAAGATGTGGCTTGGATTGCGGCACTCAATATAGCTCACGGAGACATGGACCTATCATCCTCTGCCCCCTTGTTGTCACCTATAAGCAAGGTTGAACTTGCCAAAGCTCAAAGGGATGATCCAGTTATTTCTAGCATAATGGAGATGAAAGAGACCAATGAGGTGCCGGATGAAGACAGGAGGAGAAAGATGATGGGGCCAGCCAGGAAACTCTTACGGGAGTGGAGCAAACTGTCTTTGGAAGAGGGATGTCTGTATAGGCAAGTGGCTGGACGGAAGCAGCTTGTTCTGCCAACCAAGTATAGACAACTTGCCTTGGAGCACCTGCATGATAGGATGGGATATGTAGGCCAAGAAAGAGTAATCCACTTAATGCGGGAGAGGTTCTACTGGCCCCATATGAAGAGAGAAGTAGAGGAGTACATTACCAAAAGGTCTCCATGCATCAAAGCAAAAAAACCAGTCACTCATGTCCGAGCACCCATGGGAAGTATAACTTCCAGCTCACCAATGGAACTTGTCTGCATTGACTATCTTCACCTGGAGCAAAGTCAGGGAGGATATGAGTATATATTAGTGGTCATAGATCACTTCACACGATTTGCTCAAGCTTTCCCTACAAGAAACAAGTCCGGACGGACAGCGGCTGAGCGGTTGTTTAATGACTACATTCCTCGCTTTGGCTACCCAGGGAAGCTACATCACGATCAGGGCAGAGAGTTCGAAAATGAACTTTTTCGGAATCTTCGACAGTTTGCTGGGATGCGTCATTCTAGAACATCCCCATATCACCCTCAGGGGAACCCAGCCGAGAGATTTAACTGAACTCTCCTGCAAATGCTCCGAACAATGGCAGAGAAGGAAAAAGCAAAGTGGAAAGATCACCTGCCTCAGATTATACATGCCTACAATTGCACTCGCCATGAGTCAACTGGGTATTCCCCATTCTACCTGCTGTATGGACGGCATCCTCGCCTTCCTATTGACTGGTTGGTTGAAGAAGATGAGGGACAAACGCCCAGAGGATTTGCTGAACAGTGGGCTAGAAGAATGACTGAGGCATACCACATAGCAAGTAAAAACAGCAAGCAGGCGAGTGCACGAGGCAAAGCCCAGTACGACCTTAAAGTCAAAGGTGTAGTGCTGAGACCCGGAGACAGGGTATTAGTCAGAAATCTCAATGAGCGCGGAGGTCCAGGAAAACTTAGACAATACTGGGAGAGAACCATTTATGTGGTCGAAGAACAAGTGGCTGACAACCCGGTGTATAAGGTGTGCCCTGAGAATGGAGGTAAGAAGGGAACACGCACTTTACACCGAAACCTGCTCTTGCTAGTAAATTACTTACCTGTTGAAACTCCGTCAGATCCTGGGAAATCTGCAAAACAGAAGCAAAAGAGAAAAAAAACAGAGAGACACAAAGCAAGGAGACTACATACCATGGAGAAGAAGAGACCGATTCAAATTCAGATGACTCTGGAGAGTAATGGCTGATGATTCCTTTAGGTTGGGCAGAATCTGAATGAAGGAATACTTACCTGCCAAGGCCAGAACCAAGTCAGGGAAATCCTCTGATGGAAGTGGCGCCGCCAGTTTCTGCAAGAGGAGAGCAAAATCAAATACAAGTGTCACAGGAGAGAGATACCCAAAGCAGTAGTCACTCAATGGATGAACCTGTTCACTGCGCTGTATCCTCACAAAGGAGTGAAGAAGATGGTGGAATCGAAAGTCTTTGGATGAATGATGCAAGGGACTATCCAGAGGAAGAAGATCCGGTTATAACAAGGCGATCCGCACAAGAGCGAAAACCAAAGCGCATGTTCACATATGAGACACTGGGTAAACCCTCAATACAACCTCAGACCACACTCAACAGTGTAGTAGCTTATACACTACCATATTTACCAGTGTGGGCAACACCTTATCCTGTGCCACATTCCTTTCAGATTACACCTTACACTGACGTAAACACATTTACAAATTTCACATCTACAATGCCATGATGTTATGAAAAAAAGGGAGTATTGAATGGTGGGAGTTTTTGTAACTGGAGCCTATTTCATTTTGTCGGGGAGGATGTGACACCCTAAAGTATGTGCACAATTTGGGTATTGTGATGTTGGAAGAAAACGTTTATTTTCAGTATACCGTTTTGCATTTTATATATATTTTATTTTGAATATTGGCAAGCTAAAAAAAATAAAAATAATGTGTCAAGTGAAAATCATTGTCTATTGTTTAGTGAAATCAGGACTCTTATTTTGAAAATGAGCTGAGGACTAGTACAGAGGAGCAGTGTTGTGCTTGCGCCGGCGCTCTCACAATTGCTGGGGATTACGTGCGACACAGACACGCTTGCTCCTGTCTCCTCAATTTTTCCTGTTTTTTACAGGTATGACTTTTCCAGAAACAAAACAATATCCGCACAAGTCATATAATTCATATGTGTATGTTCATGTTGTAGATATGTAGAGTATAAATGTTCTGGTTGATACAGATATTGAAAATGCGTAGATCGTCCGCCATTTTGTGGACGCAAAATGTGAAATGGACACATGTGCTCGTTAAATGCATTTAATTTGATTCATACAGGCTCCAGTTACCAGGTTATGATGTTCATATTTGGTTTATTCATATGATATTTGTGTTTGTTTAATTCTAGTTCCTATGTGTATAAATATTAATGCACTTCTCCAGTTAAATGTTTCAAACAGACATTCCAGTGCAAACGAATATAAAATAATTAAATTTTTTGCCAATGCAGAAAGGAAAAATTGAGGTTCATGTAACATGATGTCAGTCTTGATTAGGAAATCAGCAACTAGAATGTTAAAAGTGTATGGTTTACATATCTCTGGTTCTGTGCCTTAAATGCTCAGTCATGTGTGATGATACTATATGCATAAAAGATCTCTTGGGGCTTGTTTGATTAGATTCAAAGGAGTATGGGAAGAGTGCAAATGTATCAGTTTCTGTGGGATAAAATGTAAAAGAGAAATGTACATTATTTTGACAACAAGAGAGAAAAGAATGACATTTGTGCAGTAATAAGTAAAAATAAATACTTTATTAATAAAGCTTCATTTGATTACAATGTGAGAAAAAAAGACATTGAATAAACAATTGCTGGGGATTACGTGCGATACAGACACGCTTGCTCCTGTCTCCTCAATTTTTCCTATTTTTTACAGGACTTTCTGATCTGTCAACACGGCCTTCTGTCTGTTACATATACTCGAAGAAGTTTCAATTGGTATTGTTTTATTTATAAGGCTATTTATGGTATTACTCCATCCAATTTTTATCTGAGTTTTTCTAAATCAAAGGTATGCTACAAACTACGTTCCAATGATCAGTTACATTTTAAAGTCCCTCGGGTGCGAACAGAGCTAGGAAAAAAGGGCTTTGGATATAATGCTACTTTGTCTTGGAATGATCTACAAAGCATTCTAAAGCTAACCGTGCTTCCATCATTACATGAATTGAAGCTACTTTTAACAAGCTGTGTGTTTTATCATTCGGTGAATTGTTGTTGTGATCTTTGATTTGTGTTTTGTGTTATGATGTAAACTTGTACAGGTGCTGGTCATATAATTAGAATATCATCAAAAAGTTGGGTAACACTTTACAATAAGGTTCATTAGTTAACTACATTAGTTAACATGAACTAATAATGAACTGCACATATACAGCATTTATTAATCTTTGTTAATGTTAATTTCAACATTTAATAATACATTATTAAAATCTTGTTAACATTAGGTAATGCACTGTGAACTAACATGAACTAACAATGAACATCTGTATTTTTATTAACTAACGTTAGCGAAGATTAGTAAATACAGTAACAAATGTATTGCTCATGGTTAGTTCATGTTAGTTAATACATTAACTAATCTTTAACTAATGAACCTTATTGTAAAGTGTTACCAAAAGTTGATTTATTTCACTAATTCCATTCAAAAAGTGAAACTTGTATATTATATTCATTCATTACACACAGACTGATATATTTCAAATGTTTATTTCTTTTAATTTTGATGATTATAACTGACAACTAAGGAAAATCCCAAATGCAGTATCTCAGAAAATTGGAATATTACTTAAGACCAATACAAAGAAAGGATTTTTAGAAATCTTGGCCAACTGAAAAGTATGAACATGAAAAGTATGAGCATGTACAGCACTCAATACTTAGTTGGGGCTCCTTTTGCCTGAATTACTGCAGCAATGCGGCGTGGCATGGAGTCGATCAGTCTGTGGCACTGCTCAGGTGTTATGAGAGCCCAGGTTGCTCTGATAGTGGCCTTCAGCTCTTCTGCATTGTTGGGTCTGGCATATCGCATCTTCCTCTTCACAATACCCCATAGATTCTCTATGGGGTTAAGGTCAGGCGAGTTTGCTGGCCAATTAAGAACAGAGATACCATGGTCCTTAAACCAGATACTGGTTGCTTTGGCACTGTGTGCAGGTGCCAAGTCCTGTTGGAAAATGAAATCTGCATCTCCATAAAGTTGGTCAGCAGCAGGAAGCATGAAGTGCTCTAAAACTTCCTGGTATACGGCTGCGTTGACCTTGGACCTCAGAAAACACAGTGGACCAACACCAGCAGATGACATGGCACCCCAAACCATCACTGACTGGAAAATTTACACTGGACCTCAAGCAACGTGGATTGTGTGCCTCTCCTCTCTTCCTCCAGACTCTGGGACCCTGATTTCCAAAGGAAATGCAAAATTTACTTTCATCAGAGAACATAACTTTGGACCACTCAGCAGCAGTCCAGTCCTTTTTGTCTTTAGCCCAGGCGAGACGCTTCTGACGCTGTCTGTTGTGCAAGAGTGGCTTGACACAAGGAATGCGACAGCTGAAACCCATGTCTTGCATACGTCTGTGCGTAGTGGTTCTTGAAGCACTGACTCCAGCTGCAGTCCACTCTTTGTGAATCTCCCCCACATTTTTGAATGGCTTTTGTTTCACAATCCTCTCCAGGGTGCGGTTATCCCTATTGCTTGTACACTTTTTTTCTACCACATCTTTTCCTTCCCTTCGCCTCTCTATTAATGTGCTTGGACACAGAGCTCTGTGAACAGCCAGCCTCTTTTGCAATGAGCTTTTGTGTCTTGCCCTCCTTGTGCAACGTGTCAATGGTCGTCTTTTGGACAACTGTCAAGTCAGCAGTCTTCCCCATGATTGTGTAGCCTACAGAACTAGACTAAGATACCATTTAAAGGCTCTTGCAGGTGTTTTGAGTTAATTAGCTGATTAGAGTGTGGCACCAGGTGTCTTCAATAGGCAAGGCAAGGCAAGTTTATTTATATAGTACATTTCATACACAATGGTAATTCAAAGTGCTTTACATAAAAGGAAGTGAAATTAAAAATAATAATAATCAATAAACAATAAAAACAAAGTGATTTTTTGCAAGACCTTTTCACAATATTCAAATTTTCTGAGATACTGAATTTGGGATTTTCCTTAGTTGTCAGTTATAATCATTAAAATTAAAAGAAATAAACATTTGAAATATATCAGTCTGTGTGTAATGAATGAATATAATATACAAGTTTCACTTTTTGAATGGAATTAGTGAAATAAATCAACTTTTTGATGATATTCTAATTATATGACCAGCACCTGTATATGCTATGTTATTTGTTGCTGCTTTCTTAGCCAGGTCACTCTTGCAAAAGAGATTTTAATCTCAATAAGTTTTTTTAACCTGGTTAAATAAAGAAAACAAAAACCACATTTTCAGCACGGAGACACAAATGACATACCCAAAATAACAAGGTTGCTGTTCATGAGTCTTTCTGACTAGATATATAATCAACATATGTTCACAAAGCTGACACTTCAAAGTTTACTGTTCAAGAATCATAATTACTCAGACTGTTATGATAATGAATATATATAAACTCAAACATGAAAACAAAAATAAAAATATTAAAAATTTAGCCCTATCCCTTAAATGTATAAAAAATTATGTTGCTGTGGTATATGATTTTAGAAACACACTGAAGCTAAAGCCACAAGTCTACTAATGCTTCATTTTAAATTTCAGGACATAATCTCTAAAATTGTGAATTTTATGAAACATTTTCTAAGGCCATGTAGTGTGTGTTTTTAGAGAAGGCTAATAAGAGGCTAATAAAATTGATTTATGGCACCCTGTAAGCTTTCCTGTAAGGTGTCTCCTCGTGTCTGGCTCGGCAAACTGAATTCATGATTCTATTGTTCTCAGTAGACGAACCATTCACACCTCCGCCAGGTATGAGACATAATCCTCATTATTCCTTTATCATTATTCTTTTGTTTGTATTCAGCCATTATTAGCCTTTATTCTGGCATTTCAAGGCCATATTGCTTCCCCAGTATACATTTACCCAACTATTATCAAAAGTATTTCTAAAAAAATACAACAAAACATTTTCTTACGGTCTTACGTCAATTATTATGACAAACTATATCATGAAGAAGAACTGCACCTGTTCTGCAGCTGCATTAGAGCTAACATTAGCATCAAGCTACACAAGATAATTTATGAGATTAATAGTACACTTTTACTCAAAACTCACTTTACACCACCATCGATTGTTTGTAATAACTTCCTTTTGCGATCACATGTGGAATTTGGTCATTTCCTGTTGTTAAAATATGCTATAGCCTTTTATATCGCTGCACAAATTAGCATTTCAGATGTACAAATTTTTATTGTTATGAAAATACCCCAAATCTCAAGAAAATCACATACAAATAATATCCTATCGTAATCGTGTGTTTATTATCTTTCTTCTTTGTGTGTAAAAGTGTTTATCTGGGTTTGTTATGCTCAGATTTTTTATTATTATTTTTTTATTATTATGCGATTATGTACATATCAATACAAACATATACATCTCACAACAGTAGTAGAAAAAAATAAAAAAGGGTATACAGAGAAAAAATAAAAAAATAAGACGTGCCAGGGGAAAAAACAAACATTTAATTAAATTAAACTGACATAGTCCTTCATAGGGCTTTACAGCTTTTCTGTTTCTAATATTGTGAAAAGTAGTACCATATTGTTTAATTTCTTTAATAAAATGTTCGCAATTTGGCTTATAGCTTTAGCCCATTTCTTTACATGAGTGTGATATTTTCCAAGTAAAATAATTAGTTGGGTAAGAAAAGGAATTGTACTTTTAGAATCAATGGTGTCTTGTACAAAAACAAATATGACATCATATATTCCTATTTGTATTAATGGTCCAAACATAAGTTGGATTCCAAAAAGATCTCTTCCAAAAAGAATTTACAGAGCAGCCATCAAGTATTAGACAGTGATCTAGGTTATTACATGCAAAAGTTTTTGGTCCAATAATTAACACCTCTGTTTTTTCAGAATTTAGCAGTAAGAAATTGCTAGTCATCCAGTTTTTGATATCAACTATACATTCCATTAGTATTGCAAATTGGTATGTTTCATCGGGTCGCAAAGAAATATAGAGCTGAGTATCATCAGCATAACAGTGAAAGCTAACACCATGTTTCCTAATGATATCTCCCAAGGGTAACATGTAAAGCGTGAAAAGTAAGAGGTCTAGTACTGAGCCTTGAGGTACTCCATACTGCACTTGTGATTGGTATGATACCTCTTCATTTACTGCCACAAATTGATCAGATAAGTAGGATTTGAACCATGCCAGTGCAGTTCCTCTAATGCCAACATAATTTTCTAGTTATCCTAATCCTGCCAATATCCAGCAACTTCACACAGCCATTGAAGAGGAGTGGACCAACATTCCACAGGCCACAATCAACACCCTGATCAACTCTATGCAAAGGAGATGTGTTGCACTGCGTGAGGCAAATGGTGGTCACACCAGATACTGACTGGTCGCCGACAGGTTTTGATAAATCGCCGACAAATGCCAGAAATCAGAGGCAAATCAGTGCTCATTCACGCGAGTGACAATCACGCAGTGTGAATTATCAAAGACGCGATCTGAGGGAATCGCTGATGCCCATGAAATATTTGGAATGCTAAATATCTGGAGCTGTCGGCGATTCACAATCCTGCTGTGTTAATGAGTTCTGACCATAGACTGTAAAAAAAATGGACGTAGTGTCCGTGACGTCACTCGTAGGTTTCTGAAGAGCATTTTTGAAGCCTCAAGTGGGCGGAGCTGACCGCCGCCATCTTGGCAGTGCGTCACTCCCGGATAATCGAAAATGGGCAAAAAGGCGGGACGTGGGTGAAGCTGAGCTGAAACCATGCCCGTCTATAGTGACAGCAGTGCTGCCGTGCAAAGACAAAACACCATGGGCCCTATCATACACCCAGCGCAATGTGGCGCAAGGCGCGGTGCGGCGCAAGTGTTTTTGCTAGTTTCAGTCCGACGCAGTTATCATTTCTCCGTCCTGCGACGCACTGTTTAAATAGCAAATGCATTTGCTCCCATTTGTGTGCCGCGTTGCTATTTTGAGGAACTGAAAATAGACTGCGCCATAGACCAACTCAAACCTAGTCTAAAGTCAATGGCACAATATTTTTTTTGTTATTTAAAGAGCGCGTTAGTAGAAAATGCTCCTCTGGGTGGGTCAACAACGCGTGTTCACTTTGCTTATTACACACAGGCATTAGGCTGTTACTAAAATCAAATCAGTATCAACAAAGTTCATCTTTGCAGAAGTTGCATGTGAAGTGGCATTTAGATGTATTTACACGTTAATGCAGCTTAGAGGGACATGGAATGCTTTAACCTGCCGTTACAAATGCATAAATAATATTTTGATATTTTAAACATGAAATGTTGAATACTGATATTTGAAATTATTTAAAAAATGAAAAGATACTTTAAATGTGAAATTAAAACTGCCAGTAGGTGGCAGCAAGTCATTGTTAATAAGTGAGTCATTGCAATTGAACTGAATCATATAAATGGTTGAGTCATTCAGGAACGAAACACCGCCATGTTGCTCAGAGATGCAAAACAGTGCTGTGGCTGTGTTTGGAATGATTTTTCTTGGTGAAATAGATCAAAAACAGCCAATATGGTGTCTAAAATGTAAGTCTCTTAATATTAACCTATTATTTATTGAACTGTTGTATAAAATCAATACTTTGTAACCATGCTGATTTTTTAAGAAAAAAACGTCACTCTTCATGTGATATTGATTAACAATATGAAATGATATAAATATATACATTTTCTGCCCCCTTATCTTGAATTATGTGATCATTCTAATTTCTTAATGCATACACAATAAAATCAGCAGTGTAATATTTGCAGTGTTAAAAGTTATTAATTCCCAAAGAGTTGAATTAACAATCTACAGTGTTAAACAGTACTCGTGTTCAGTGTTGTCACACGGTGTAATATTTATGTAATTTCACTTTTACACTGAAAGTGTCAAAAAAACCCCGCCAAATTTATCTGACTCCGCCCCTCAAGGACCGCTGCCTCTCAAATCGACGACGCCATTTTATCTTCAGGCGACCGAGATGGTAAGTTGGATTGCTTTTCTCTTTATAAAATTACACGGAAGAAATACTTTTTGTTGAAAATTTTACTCAAAATATGATTGGTGGTGAACACATTTAGAAATTACTAACTGCGAGTGTTTTTGTCAGGTTTACAGTGTTAAGTTTGTGAGGTATAGAGATGCAACGTTAGCCTACAGAAGAGTGAAAGTTTCTCAGGCCGTTTTCATTTCCTGAAATAAGATGATTTTACGTGTAAAATAATTTTTGGAATGTGTTTACAATTTATGTTATATATATACTTTTAGCTTCTTTCATTTTGGTTCGATGACAGATCCTCTCGCCTTCATTCCCACAGAGGCCTGGTTTTACAATGAGTCTGAAGCAGCCACATTTGGGCGGTTTTCTACTCAGAGGAGAGAATTCATCAAATGGTAAATTTATATTTGTTTTTCAAAGCATTGAATGCTTTGAAACTGTAATAGTGGGACTGTTAAACATTTCCGCGCTAACAATTTCGTTTTTGTGACGCATAACACCGTGTTGAAGTGTCGTGTCGCGTGAAGTCTTTCTGCAGACGGAGCTGTGTAACGCGGGACATTTACCAGTCATTTAATTGACGTTATCTAATACAAAACTGTGAAATTAGAGCGTGTTTAAAAACTTAAATCCGTCAGTCTTTCAATTTCCTTCAGTGCCCATGGGCAGAGCATGCTTGAAACCAGTCTTTATCAATTCATATGGCATGCTATTTTGGGTAAATAATGTCCTAAATATTTCCAGATGTACAAAGTTAAGTTTTCATTTAGAAAGTCTGAATCTATCTGTATTTTCTTTTCACATTATAAAAAATAAATTAATAGTAAGATAAATTCTAAACATGTTAATTTATTCTAATGTAGTACACGGTTTATTTTAAGATGCCTTATTACTCATGTTACTCATTAATATTATAGAAATGTGTTTAATAATCCAATTAAATAAATACTTAAATTGTTTCAGGAATGCCTCCATGTGAATATTGCACAAGGTTTTGTGTCTATTACAGTCGTTTAATTGACCCTAGAATTAAGGATGTAAATAAAAATAAGCTTATGATTTGACACCTGTATTATGGACAGCTCTCAGCATACTCAAAATTAGGGGTAATCACAATTATTTTACCATATTTACAGTCCTAATGTAAATTAAATTACTGAAATAAGTGTTTTTTATTTTTATTATTCTTTTTCAATAGAATTGGCCCAGACTTCTGCAGTGTCAAGTGAAGGAAGCTCCTCTCATAAGATTGCAGACTGGGAGTCTGATGACACTGAGCAAGAGTGAAGGAAGCCCTTCAAGAAAGGAGCAGAATGCTGAAGATGAAGCCAGAATTGTGAGTCTGTGTCATTTATATGTTATTCTGTGTACAGTAAAAATTTTAAACGCACAAACGAATATGAACTGGGCAGCCACACAATATCTGCTTATGTTCACACCTGGAATTTACTAATTATTATTTTAAGATATCAAAACACATAAAGCCCAAAAAGTCATTTCTCACTCTCTGTAATTCCAAATCTGCAAGACTTTCATTCATTTGCAAAACACAAATGAAGATATTTTAAATGAAACCTGAGATATTTCTGTCCTTCCATCGACAGTCTACATAACCACCACTTTGATGCTTCAAGAAGTTCATAAAGAGATCATAAAAGTAATCCAAATGAATTGAGCGGTTTAGTCCAAATTTTCTGAGGAGACTCGATCACTTTATACAATGAACAGATTGAATTATTATTATTTTTTTCACATTTAAACATTGATCAGGGATCATAAACAGAAAATTTGGACTAAACCACATGATACGTATGGATTAGATCTCTTTATGGATTAGATCTCTTTATGAAGTTTATGAATTATCTAAGTGGTAGTTGCGTGGACCGTCAATCAAGGGACAGAAATCTTATATTCTATTAAAATATCTTCCGTTGTGTTTCAAAGATAACGAAAGTCTTGTTTGAGTAAACGATGGAATTTTCATTTTTGAACTAACCCTGTAATAAAAGAATGTGGCCATATGCGTCTTGTGCTTGTTCACTTGTGCATCACCCAAGATGCATGCTATTGCCAGGTGTGAACACAGCCACTGTGTGACTACACAATCAGTTTAGCAGAATGGTTCCTGAGAGAGATATTGTCATTATTTTTATCTATCTATTTATTTTCCAAGAAGCCAAGTTCCTGGCTTTTCCCAAGACCTTCAAGGACACGATTGACCTTGGAATCAGCTGTAAAGGAGGATGAAACCCGATGTCTAAGGTTAGACTATATTTCAGAATAAGATTATCTATATTCATTTATTATCTATATTCTGTGTTCATGCATTTTTTGCTGAAGTTGTCATATCTGTTATTTAGAATGGGACGGCGATATTGCATCACTTTGTCTCCTTCATTTGATTCCACCATCACCACAAGGCTGCAAGGGGCCTGGAAAAATGTCCTCCTATCAAGCTGAAAAACATCTTCAAAAAGGTACATTTCTGTCACCTGTCTTGTTCAAATCTACCTGTCATACTTGTTAATGTCTAGGTAAATTTGATGATTTTATGTGTTTTATTAACTATTTTATGTTTCCGTGCAACACTTAATGAATATGACTGACTAATTAACCTCTACACATCTGGCATATGCTTTAAAATTGCCACATTGCCCATTTGGTAAATAAATGTTGGAATTTGTACATCTGTCTGAAGACTCTTGATTTTATGTCTAATCTTGTACATTAACACCATACAATAGCATTTTTATTTTTGCACTGAAAAGAATACTTTATTAATAACACTTAAAACAACACCAGGGGTGTAAAATAACCTAGACTGTAAAATTTTAACAACAACAGCAAGTGTAACAATTCACTCTCGGAGTGTAATTTTTCTACACTGTAAGGTTGTCACACAGTCACCAGCGGAACCAGCCTCCTACACACACTCCCTCTCTCCTGATTACTGATCACCCGCACCTGCACGCACTTACCAACACCACATTTAAGCACACTCCACTCACTCACTCATCGGCTAGTCTCAAGGTAGTAAGCTATTCTCTGGTTGCTGTCTACCTCTTGCCTTGGATCTGCCGGCCTGCCGTTTGCCCGCCAAGGAAGGAACGAGGGCCCATATAAGACTCTTTATACTGCTTCCTCAGATGTTTTAGTTACTCTTTACCTGGAAGCATAATCTTTTGATTTGAGAATAAATTTACTCACCTGCTTGCCTGAACCCTCTTGTCTGCCTACTTGACCAGACTGTTACAGAAGACTAGCCCCTAAAAAAAAAAAAAATTCTCACAAACAAGTGTCATGGATCCACAATCGGACACCTTTGCCACATTCGTGCACGCCTTACAAGAAGCTCTGCCTTCTCCCATTCCTCCCTCTGCCAGTCCCATGGCCCGACCTGGAAACTTCTCGGGTGAGGCAGCTGCATGCAGCGGATTCCTGCTACAATGTTCCCTTTATCTGGAGATGCAACCCCAGCTCTTCCCTACCGAGCGTTCCAAGATTGCCTTCATCATCTCGCTCCTCTCTGGCCGAGCACTTCAGTGGGCAGAAGCTTTATGGGAAGCCGATAGCCCTCAGGTGAACTCCCTTGAATGTTTCGTGGAACACTTCCGGGAGGTCTTCAGTCTGTCTACCACCAAAGTCACTGTACATGATGAGTTGCTGCAGTTACAGCAAGCAGATTCATCCATCCATGAGTACACACTCCGGTTCCGTGCCCTCGCTGCTAGTAGTGGCTGGAATGATTCGGCGCTGCTCTCTGTGTTCTGCCGTGGGCTGAATGCCACCGTTCGTCAACACATGTCCATCTATGATGACACGGTGGGTCTCGAGAGCTTCCTCAAAGCAAGCCGGGTATCCCAACACCTGCTTGCCTGCCACTCAGAGCACGTCATTCCTGCTGCCCTCTCATCAAAACAGGCCCAACCTCCTCCCGAACCGATGGTCACCGATACCTATCACCTCACCCCTACGGAAAGATCTCGCCGCATTGCCCAGGGCCTCTGCCTCTATTGTGGGTCTCACGGACACATTCTCAACACCTGTCCCATCCGTCCTCCATGCCCAGCGGTGAGTACTGTCCATCTAACTCCTACCATTTCCAGTGTGCCTTACATCAATGCTTCTCTCATGTATCATGACCAATCTTTCCAAGTCAAGATCCTCGTGGACTCGGGAGACTCTGGGAACTTCATTGCGTCTCGCAGTCTCACTGAATTCTCTATTCCCCGTTACACCAACCAAATCCACTATCAAATCACAACCATCCAAGGAAAGCCGCTGGGCAGAGGTTTGGTGCGCCACCGCACCCCAGAGGTGGTACTACACATTGGGTGTCTCCACTCAGAGCCTATCTCTCTACTGGTATTGGAGAGAGCTGTCGTTGACATTGTTCTCGGACGTCCCTGGCTCGCTCGCCACCGACCCACCATCGATTGGGAATCTGGAGAAATCCTAAGATGGAGTGAGAACTGTATCCGAGAGTGTATAAAGGAACGGCCCCAGCCTAGATCCATTCTGTTTCCATTATCCCTCTGTTCCACCACCGTTGAGAGCCCTGAGTCACTGCCCATCACACCCATTCCACCCGAATATCACCCGTACTCTGATGTGTTCAGCAAAACTGCAGCCACTCATTTACCACCTCACCGGCGATGGGACTGCGCAATTGACCTGTTGCCTGCGGCCAAATTACAGAAGGGACGGATCTATCCTCTATCAATTCCGGAGAGGACTGCCATGGAGGAGTATGTTAAGGAGACTCTTCAACAGAGGTTCATCAGACCATCCACCTCTCCGGCCGCATCCAGCTTCTTCTTTGTCGCCAAGAAGGGTGGAGGGTTAAGACCCTGCATCGATTATCGAGCACTCAATGACCAGACGATAAAGTTTGCCTATCCACTTCCCCTAGTTTCTGCATCCCTTGAGGAACTCCGTGATGCCCGCATCTTCAGCAAACTCGACTTGAGAAGCGCTTATAACCTTATCCGCATCCGCAAAGGCGATGAGTGGAAAACAGCCTTCATAACACCCACTGGACACTACGAATATCTGGTTATGCCGTATGGGCTTTCCAACTCACCTTCCATATTTCAAAACTTCATGAACTAAATCTTCAGGGATATGCTTCACCAGTTCGTCCTCATCTACATTGACGACATTCTCATATATTCTCCTAACATCACCGAACACCACCGTCATGTAAACCAGGTTCTTCAACGCCTCCGTCAGCATCACTTGTTCTTGAAAGCTGAAAAATGTGAGTTTCACAAAACCACCATTCACTTCCTGGGCTACATCACACCCACTGGAGTTCAAATGGACCCCAAAAAGATTGATGCGGTGCGAAACTGGCCACGACCTACCACAGTCAAGGAGCTACAAAGGTTCCTTGGATTTGCAAACTTTTATCGTCGGTTCATCGCTCATTACAGCCAGGTGGCGGCACCTCTCACCTCACTACTGAGACGAAAAACCCATTCCATCTCCTGGGTACCCGAAGCCGAACAGGCCTTCCATCAACTCAAGTCGGCCTTCTGTACCGCTCCCGCTCTGATCCATCCTGACCCTAATCTCCACTTCGTGGTGGAAGTTGATGCAGCCACCCTAGGAGTTGGTGCCGCCTTATCCCAGTGGAAAGGTGAACCCCCTGTACTCCATCCCTGCGCATACTTCTCCAGAAAATTGTCCCCGGCGGAGCAGAACTATGACGTGGGGAATCGAGAGTTACTGGCCATCAAGCTAGCTCTGGAGGAGTGGCGGCACTGGCTGGAAGGGGCCCAGTATCCATTCGAAGTAATTACCGACCACAAGAACCTGCAATACCTCAGAGAAGCAAAACGCATGAACCCCAGACAAGCCCACTGGGCCCTCTTCTTCACTCGTTTCAACTTTATCATCACTTACCGTCCTGGCAATAAAAATATCAAGGCTGACACACTCTCCCGTCTACACCAACCAGATCCGACACCCGACGAGCCTGAACCAATCCTACCGTCCTCCTTATTTCTGTCTCCCATCCAGTGGGCCCTCGGCGATCAAATCCGTGCCGCCACTAACAGAACCTGCTCCGCTGGGAGGTCCCGAAGGCAAGGAATATGTCCCATCTACCCTTCGCCTCACCCTTCTGGACTCAGTCCACACCTCTCCGGGATCCGGGCACCCAGGCAGCAACCGAACCCTCTCACTCCTCCAAGGTCGCTACTGGTGGCCCAACATGGCCCGGGATGTCGGCCGGTATGTCAAAGGTTGTTCAGTCTGTGCCATCTCCTCCACGCCTCGTAAACTACCCGAAGGTAAATTGGTTCCTTTACCAATACCTCGCCGACCCTGGTCTCACCTGGGAATAGACTTTGCCACAGACCTACCTCCCTCCGATGGATATACCACCATCCTGGTGGTCGTAGACCGGTTCTCAAAATGGTGCAAGCTAATTCCCCTACGAGGCCTACCTACCGCCCTAGAGACTGCAGAGACTCTCTTTCAACATGTGTTTAGGAAATTTGGACTTCCTGAGGACATAATATCTGACAGAGGGTCCCAATTCACCTCCAGAGTCTGGCGAGCGTTCTTCCGCCTCTTAGGTGTCTCAATCAGCCTATCCTCCGGCTATCACCCTCAGACCAACGGCCAGACTGAACGAAAAATTCAAGAGATTGGTCGATATCTCCCGGCCTACTGTCACAATCATTAAAACAGCTGGAAACAGTATCTACCCTGGGCAGAATATGTCCAGAATTCGCTGTGTCAATCAACCACAGGATTAACACCCTTTCAGTGCGTTCTTGGGTTCCAGCCACCACTGTTTCCCTGGACCGGGGAGTGCTCGGAGGTCCCGGCGGTAGATTACTGGTTCCGGGAGAGCGAGAGGGTATGGGACTCAGCTCACGTCCATCTCCAGCAGGCAGTCCGGAGACACAAATTCTATGCTGACGCTCGCCGATCCGCTCATCCTGTCTACCAACCTGGTGATCGCGTCTGGCTATCGACCAGAGATATTCGTTTCCGACTGCCCTGCAGGAAGTTGAGTCCCCACTACATAGGTCCTTTCCCCATCATAAGACGCATTAATGAAGTCGCCTACCAATTGCAATTACCAGATCAATACCGAATCTCACCCACCTTCCATGTCTCCTTACTAAAGCCCTTCACTAACCCTCTTCTCCCTTCCTCCTCAGAGCACGAAGTATCCCCCCTCCACCCGAAGTCAAGGTCAGTGAGGCCATCTTCAGAGTCAAAGAAATTCTCGACTCCCGGCGGCGGGGCGGCCGGATACAGTACCTCATAGACTGGGAGGGGTACGGTCCTGAGGAGAGGTCCTGGGCCGACAAAAATGACATTCTCGACCCATCCCTCATTTCTGATTTCCACCAAGTCCATCCCGATCGCCCTGCTCCCAGGGGGCGTGGTCGCCCCTTGCCGTCGATCACGAGGGGGGGGGGGGGTAATGTCACCAGCGGAACCAGCCTCCTACACACGCTCCCTCTCTCCTGATTACTGATCACCCGCACCTGCACGCACTTACCAACACCACATTTTAGCACACTCCACTCACTCACTCATCGGCTAGTCTCAAGGTAGCAAGCTATTCTCTGGTTGCTGTCTACCTCTTGCCTCGGATCTGCCGGCCTGCCGTTTGCCCGCCAAGGAAGGAACGAGGGCCCATATAAGACTCTTTATACTGCTACTTTTAGCACTAGATACATTGGGACCATATATGATCTTTAGTAGTGTTAAAATTGACACTTTAAGTGTTAAACTGACACTGCGTTTTTTACTGTGTATTAATAGACTGAATCATGCAGTGAAAGAATGCACTCTAGCGTTAAATGCGTTCGTGCACTAAGTTAGTCTAACCAGACTTCATCACGTAGTTGCGTATGTGCACTCTGTAGGTGTGTTTTATTTGGTTTTTGCAATATACTCAATTTCAATTATCAACTGAGTTCAGTATTTGCACTAAACATGCACAGATTTGGCTTGCATGAACTTCCCCAAGACATTAATGAGTGAACACAATTTACAAAAAGTAACCTGCCAAATTGGCTAGTGATTTGACAGCATTACCTGCCACAGCTGATTTTTACCCGGGTTGGCGGGTGTTAATTTCAAACCCTGGTAATAACCCAAAACTCTGGATGAAACTAGCTGTATTCAGATATTATGGAATCTAGTGAAAGTGTTGGGTGTAGCCCAGCCTACAGCTCTAAAAATGTATGCCAGTGAGGAACCATTCACTAAGACTGAAGAGTCTGCGATGCCCCTGGTGAAGTGAGCCCTCACTACCAGGCGACATTGTACCCCTTGGGCTTAACAGAATAGCATCCACAATCTAGTGGGCCGTTTTCTGTTTGGAGACAGCCTTCCTCTTCCGCTGTCCTCCAAAGCAGACAAGACCTACTCACATCTCCTAAAGCTTAGTGTGCAGTCCAAGTATATGAGCAGAGCACATACTGGACACAACAGAGACGGGGATTTAGGTCTTAGAGGATTTAGTCTTTGTGCACCTCTAAGGAACCTAATGATTAGGTTCTGCTTTTCCAAAGGCCTGCCATCCACAGTGTCGTGGTTTGCCACTATAGCAGACACGTTCACTTTAAGGGTGGAAATGTACAACCACTTCTTCAGGTCTTCCTGAAGGAAGAAAAGCACTGACCCAATGCCACATCTCCATGGGTCTTCACCTCAAGACAAACACCACGGAGTGAAAAGGCACCATATAAAAGCATATAGCTGCCTAGAAGAGGGGGCTCCGCCTTGAGTATTTGTATCTACCACCACTGGGGGTAGTCCCCTGAACTCCTCCTCCTCTACATCTGGATCGAGATCTAGGCGTGGGTGCGAACAGGGCCGTTTCTAGCCATTTTGACGCCCTAGGCGAAATCCCTATTTCAAGCGCCGGATGTTGTGGATGAGCTCAGGATAGTTGGACATTGCGGTGTATCAGAGGTAAAAAATGGTATAAATACTGTTCAGTTTCTCGCACAAACTGAACGTTTCGTGTCACGAGCCGCAAGGTTTAATTTGGATTTCGGTAAGCCCCTCCCCTCGAACGCAGACTAGCCAATGGCAGTCGAGTATCAGTTGCACGGGGAGCGGAACTCGGACATCTTTGGGTTTCAGCGCCATAGAGAAACATTGGAAGATCCGAAGCTCGCATCGGTTTTATGGGGTTTATGCTTAAAAAATAGAAAAACGATGTGCCTGGGGTACTTGTAACACTGATTTCAGGTATCCTGAGAAGATGGGCAATATAATTTATTTCATTACATTTCCTGAATCCAAACAAAACAGAGCAAAATGTCCCTAAGTATTCACCCCAATACAAATGAAGACAAAAACGTTCATTTTCTGGTTGTCATACACTCATTAAGTTACAATTTTCATCTGCTCAAGCAGAACGTTATCTTGTGCTTTAGCAAGGTATCTCTGGCTAAAACTTGCTAACGTTAAAGTTAGTGAGTCCATGCTAACGTACTTAAATAGCAGGCTGTTCTTGCGTCTTGTACAGTGTAGGTCAAAAACACACAATGTAGGTCTACATTTCAGTGCCTCTCCATATTAAACTGGTTAAATGTACATTCATTTAATCGTACCCTGCGATACATGAACAGTGTTGATCCTGCTTTTTGTCATCATGGCCGTGGGAACTAGGGGTGTTGAGGGAGGGCCGCAGGGCTGGGTCTGAGATTTTCCTTTTGCCCCTCGATCATCCCCAAGAAGATACTTAATTTTTGTGATTATTTATTAAACTGACCAGAAATAAATAGCCTAGTGCGGTTGTATTTTTCGGTTGTTTGAATTTAACCTGATCACGTTTAATAAAAAGACATTTTAAGTTTAATTATAACGGAGGCGCATGTCTACTATTATTCAAACAAAGGAAAAATTATACAGCGACCAAAGAATTTAAGCACTATCTGTCATATCTAATGATGTGTTGAGATATTTAATATGAAAATAAATGTAGCCTAATTTGGTTGTGTCTTTTTTCTTGTTTAACCATAATCATGATATTGTAACTGTCATGTCTTGCTCACTTTTCCGTGAACAGTTGCGCATAAATCATAACTGTCTGGGACTAATGAAATTCAATAATAACGGCAATCGTATTTAACAATAAAGGCTCATTTTTTAATATGTTCTTTTATTTATTTATCAAGAAAATACATTTAAAAAATCGGCTTCGCGTCGTGGCCACATCACCACCTCGGGTGTGCATTATTTTTCTAATAATTCCCGTCGTCAACTATTCCTTACATATTTGTTCTAAAGTTTGGCAGAGTGATCACAAGATGCTAGGCCAGGTTTTGTATTGTTTACAGAAAGGCACGTTCTCATCTCTTTTTCTTCTTCTGTTAATTAGGCCTATCATGTTGCTCTGCGTGTGTTTTTCTTCAAAGCACCAACTTACCTAATGTTGGTTTGATTGCTTGTGTTACATGAGAAAATAAATCATTTTGCCTACCTGATGTAATAGATTTAAAGCGGGTTCGGGTCAAGATTCGTGGCTGGCCTGGTACATAAATAAATTAGTGCTGCTGTTGGATAACGGATCAGTTGTTCTGTTAAGTAGCCTACTGCTGGTGCATTTTTACCAAACTGCTTTGCATCTCTCCATCAGATAACCCCATGTTCGTGATGTGCCATTTACAGGTAGCCTATTTCCCTAAACTGTCTCACAGCTCATATATTTTTCAGCCAAGGGGTGAGAACATAATGATTACAAAAACGATTATTTATTTTTGTTAATTATTATTTACCATTCCTGGCTAATTATAGCCATTCCTGGTTAATTATACCACCATTCCTGGCTGGTGGAATGATCTTCCCACCCATATTCGGAGTGCGGGATCCCTGGCAATCTTCAAGCAACAGCTGAAAACTCATTTCTTTCAACACTACTTGACTACACCTTACTCATAAAAAATATATATATATATATATATATATTTTTTTTTCCTTATTTATTCCTTCCCTTGCTAGCTTGTACTTATTTAAACAATGCCTGAGACGGTGTTACGAGCACTTCGTTTGTCGGATTGCCTCTTCAAGATGAATCGCTTCATGTATTCTCCAATTGTAAGTCGCTTTGGATAAGAGCGTCTGCAAAATGATTAAATGTATTTTATTTCAGTTAGTTTTTCAGTAACAGTTGTTAGTTTCGTTTCGTTTTTCAAACATTTTGACATTTTTATTTTATTTCAGTTTACGAAATTGTTTTTTCATCAATCGTTTTCATCTTAGTTTTAGTTTTCGTTTACGAAAATAACCTTGGTCCTTCCTTAGGGGTTTTCACCAGGGAGGGGCTGATGTCATCAGCATGAGCTCAGAGAACCAAGTATGGAGCAATCAACAGCTCTTGTACTTCTTCCTCTCTGATCTTGCATAGTGTCTGTCCAAAAAGGCTCACTGGGGGAAATGAGTACTTGTGCAGACCCTGGGGCCAGTTGTGTGCTAGTGTATCCATGCCGAGGGGGGCACTGGTCAGCAAATATCACAGAGAACAATGGGAAGATAATAAATCTATCTGTGCCTATAGCTGAATAATCTCCAAATCAGCTGGACCACTTAGAAATGGAGTCTCCTCTCTCACCGGTAACCTCTGTAACCTGGCATGCGAGTGGCTCACAGTGACTTCAGTCAGTTGACGATAGATAGCTGATGATGCAAATGCCCACTTCCCTTAATGAAGCAATGGCAGCCTCTGCGACTTTTCTAAAGATGCGAGGAGACAGGGACAACACGAAAGGGAGAACCTTGTACTGATATGCCTGTCCCTTGAAAGCAAACCATAGGAACAGCCTGTGCCAAGAAAGAATTGAGACAATGAAGTACACGTCCTTCAGGTCTATCTTCGCAAACCAATCATCAGTTTGTACAAGGCCTAATTCAGTACTTGCAGGTCTAAGATTCGGAGTACCCTTCTTATACCATTGCCTTTCTTGGGTATGATGAAGTAAGTGCTGTAGAACCCTTTATTCATCTTGGATGGAGGGACAGGCTCTATCACGTCCTTTGTTAGGAAAACTGTGATCTCTCCACCCAAAGCACAGCAGCATTCTTGCCTCAAATTGAGATGAAAAGAACACCACTGTACCTGAGTGGGTGCCTGAAGAACTGGATTGCATAGACGAGCCCGGCAGATCTGATGATCCTTCGTGACAGGTTGGAAATGCCCAAACTCTGTTTCAGAGGCACTGGGGAACCACATCCATCAAATGTGCTTCTTTGCAATACAAATTGAATACAAACATTTGTGCTTATGTTTAAAAATATCCATCAACCATTATAGCCATTCACTTCAGAAACACTTTGAAGAACTAATAAGAATCCTTATAGTATTTCATAGGGCCTTGGGTAGTTCAACAAATGCATGGACATCAAAAACAATGAATCAAAATAGTTGTATTGATTTGAGTGTGGACCTGCAGAAACATTGCACAATATCCTAACTACACAAAGAAAACATTTCACATTGCACAAGAAACTAAGAAATTCCTTTAAGCATGAAAGACCTCAGGCTCAGGTTGAGGAATCCATACTCCTCCAAACAATACTCCAGCAATTCGCCATGGGTGAATTCAGTATGTACATTAACAATGATATAGGACAAATACTGTTGAATTTAATGGAAACTATGTGAGTGGCTCTGTGGCATCCGATTCATAGCTTATATATGTCACTTACATTTGTTACTTACTGTATGTTCAAGTAGCAGAAAACATTTTTAAACATTTTAAACATTTGTAAACATTACACATCCATCCCATAATGATAAAAATCCACCCAGTGTTTTTTTTTTTTTTAATCTCTATTTTAAAATCCCCTTTCTCAAATCAGGCTGATCTGAGAGTCCTGTCAGAATGATGTAGTTCTGCACCCATGATAGTTGATTGACAAGACCGTCTTACCTTAGACCCGCCCTGAGTGAACTGTCATCCGTCTGCCATTATGTGGACTTCAGTGCAGGGGAAGACAAGAATGTCTCCGATTAAGAGATTGAGGTGTTTTGTTGTTGGATGTAATAATGAATATAGCAGTCATCATTTACTCCCGACATCTGAGCCGCTGAAGACGCATTAACGGTACTTTCATTTTGAAGGGAATGTGCCGATCCCCGATCTGCCTAAATGCGTTTATGTTCGCGCAAATCATTTGTGATCCAGCTTCATCTACAGAAGTGAGTATAATGGTTTTGTTTTATGTATCTTTGCAAATCACCTTTCCTAATAATGTGCTAGTTAGCCAGTTTTGCGGCTAAAGTAAACAGTGCTGCTCATCACCCCACAGAAGAGAGGGGCGGGGTCAGCAGAGCTCATTAGCGTTTAAAGCAACATGGACTAAAATGGCTTGCCAAAAACAGAGCTGATTTTGACATGGTAAAAAAAAAGTTTTTTACACTACCATTGAGAAATTTTAACCAAAGTATGTTATGGACTTTTCATTAAGACCTTAAATAATCATATCAACTTGTGGAAAATGGGCATCTGATGACCCCTTTAGCAATATATTATCATAGCTATTACAATACAATTAAAATCACATTCAAACACAGAAATGTCATGATACATTTAAAGGAATTCTCATAATTACAGCTTACAAAACAATTATATACTTTATAAACTGATCCAACTCCGCATGCCTGTACACACTCCAACAACATCTAGACACGCTCCTGATATGATGGCAGATGGTGTTCTGTGGGATCTCCTGCCAGACCTGGAATCAGAGCATCAGTGAGCTCCTGGACAGTCTGTGGTGCTTCTTGGTGGCTTCATATGCTCCGCTACATAGTGTCCCAGAAGTTCTCAATTGGATTCAGATCTGGGGAACATGAGCGCCAGTTAATAGCATCAATGCCTTTGTCATACAGAAACTACCTGCACACTCTGACCACACGAAGGCTGGGCTTTGTCGTGCACCAGTGTAAGCTCTGACAGTAGCTCTGAGGATTTCATCCCGGTACCTAACAGCAGTAAGGGTATCGTTGGCTCGCACAATGAGGTCTGTGCATCCGTTCAAGATATTCCTCCCCAGACCGTCACTGACCCACCGCCAAACCGCTCATGCTGGATGATGTTGCAAACAGCATAACGCCCCCCATGGTATCTCCTGACACTTATACATCTGTCACGTGCTCAGTGTGAACCTGCTCTCATCCGTGAAGAGAACGGGGCACCAAGGACGGACCTGCCAATACTGGTGTTCTCTGCAAATGCCAGTGGAGTTGCCTGGTGCTGGGCTGTGAGCCCAGGTCCCACTACAGGAAGTCAGACCCTCATGCCATCCTCATAGAGTCTGTTTCTGACAGTTTAGTCAGAAACATGTACACTATTAGCCTGCTGAAGCTCATTTTGTAGGGCTCTGGTGGTGCTCCTCCTGTTCCTCATGGTACAAAGGAGCCGATACCGGTCCTGCTGCTTGTTACCCTTCTACAGTCCTTGTCTCTCGGTGTCTCCACCATGCACTTGAACCTCCTTGCAATGCCATGTATGGATGCGCCATCCTCAAGGAGATGGATCACCTGTGCAAACTTATTGGGTTGCAGATACTGTATCATGCTTCCCTCCATGCTGAAGAGTTCAGATTGAGAATCAACCAATGTAAGTGTTTTCTATGTTTGGTGTTTTGTATCCTTTTTTTCAATTGACCAGGGGTATGAATTGTAATTTGTTTGTCATGTTTGCCCATCGCTGAATGTCCTGGTTAGCATGATAACGCTCAGTTTGTCTATTGTGATTTAGAAGGACTCTTTAATATTGGTACTTTTATACTAGAATGCTCACTGAGTGCACATGGCAAGTATTCCTGTGCTAGGACTTCTACTTCACCACCTGATTTGAACTCTGTTGGGATATTCACTCCATGTCAGAAGCGTTTTGGGAGCACATGGGAACTGGTGAATGTTTGGACAAGCAGTGGACACTCCTTGAACTTTCTATCATTCTCAAGCATCATCATCATCATCAACATTATCACCAATATCATCTTCATCAACGATAAGTACAAGAGACATTCACAAAAAGACATTCATGATTTTTATTGGACAATGTGCAAATTTATCTTCCATTCATGAGTAACATTCACTGCTATGTCAAAAGCTTACAAGTCGTTGATCCTTTTCATCTCATACTCATCTGCTTTAATAGTCCATGCTGATTTGACACCCTTCACAAGGAGGGTAAGCCACAAACATTCATTGCCAAAGAAGCTGGCTGTTCACAGAGTGCTGTATCCAAGCATGTTAACAAGAAAGTTGAGTGGAAGGAAAAAGTGTGGAAGAAAAAGACAGTTGTCCTCTGCTGAACCACAGACAACGTCAGAGGCGTCTTACCTGGGCTAAGGAGAAGAAGAACTGGACTGTTGCCCAGTGGTCCAAAGTCCTCTTTTCAGATGAGAGCAAGTTTTGTATTTCATTTGGAAACCAAGGTCCTAGAGTCTGGAGGAAGGGTGGAGAAGCTCATAGCCCAAGTTGCTTGAAGTCTAGTGTTAAGTTTCGCAATGTCATCTGCTGGTGTTGGTCCATTGTGTTTTTTGAAAACCAAAGTCACTGCACCCGTTTACCAAGAAATTTTGGAGCACTTCATGCTTCCTTCTGCTGACCAGCTTTTTAAAGATGCTGATTTCATTTTCCAGCAGGATTTGGCACCTGCCCACACTGCCAAAAGCACCAAAAGTTGGTAAAATGACCATGGTGTTGGTGTGCTTGACTGGCCAGCAAACTCACCAGACCTGAAGCCCAGAGAGAATCTATGGGGTATTGTCAAGAGGAAAATGAGAAACGAGACCAAAAAAATGCAGATGAGCTGAAGGCCACTGTCAAAGAAACTTGGGCTTCCATACCACCTCAGCAGTGCCACAAACTGATCACCTCCATGCCACGCCGAATTGAGGCAGTTATTAAAGCAAAAGGAGCCCCTACCAAGTATTGAGTACATATACAGTAAATGAACATACTTTCCAGAAGGCCAACAATTCACTAAAAATGTTTTTTTATTGATCTTATGAAGTATTCTAATTTGTTGAGATAGTGAATTGGTGGGTTTTTGTTAAATGTGAGCCTAAATCATCACAATTAAAAGAAACAAAGACTTAAACTACTTCAGTCTGTGTGCACTGAATTTATTTAATACACGAGTTTCACAATTTGAGTTGAATTACTGAAATAAATGAACTTTTCCACAACATTCTAATTTATTGAAATGCACCTGTATTTTTGATTTAAGGTACATATATTAAGAATGGTTGGTGGGCCCCTCCCTCGATACATTTTGTAGCAGGCATCTTCTTTAAAGAAAGGAGAGCGGTCACATGCTAATGATAAGGAATGACAAGGACCCTAACAAAACCCAAAACTAGAGACAAATCAGGAAGAACAAGGAGAGAGCAATTGTCTGTGGCCATGACCTGCAAAACCATTCCTTTTTTGGGGGTTGTCTTGCTGTTGCCTTACCTACGGTTCCTTTTGTACAACTGTCCACTCATATGTTTCCACAATATAAGACCTTGGTTGCTCAGCTACAGTAATAACTCAAGTAGGGTCCCAAGTCCCATCCTTCCGAAATCTGACACTATCCCCAACCTTTAGTTTCTGATGCAGTTTGGTTCCGTGGCCAAACTTTTCTTTCTGTTTCCTTTGACATGATTCCAATAACTGCTTCACTGAGCTGGTAACGATCTGAGGTTTTAAAAGTTCAGCTGAGGTTGGTAACCTTGTTCTCACCCTTCCATCAGCAGTTGTGCAGGGGACACTCCGAAATCCTCATATGTTTCGACTCCATCAGTTCCTTCAAACAACTGCTGCTCCTTCTTATGAAACACTTCGGTAGTTTAATTAATCCCAAAGGAAATTGAAAGAAACCGATAACAGCTAAATTGTATATTAAAAGTGCATATCTGCTCCTTGTAGATGCATTTTCAGAATCTGTTAATGACAGCAGTTTCACGCAAGAACATGACTTTGGATCAGTGTGTCTGTAAATGCATTTGAGAAAAATTTATTGTTTTTAGGAGGTACTGAGCGTAATGTACACAGCCATTGTTTTGTTCATGACATAATGGGACATACATAATGTTATAAATACTTAATAAATGAGAAATTCACTGCAATGGTCACCATCCTTTATACAAATGAATGATTTTTTTCTCATGAAGCTTAAGTGCAATTCTATATTCATAGCTTCCTCCATGATTGCCAGCATTATGGTTATGCTTATTTTGTTCAAAGTAATGATGCCAGTTTCCATTTTCATCTGCTCCAAACCCAAATACACTCACCTGGAAAAGAAAGAAAGAAAGAAAAACAAACAAACAAACAAATAAATAACAACCAAATAACTTGTGTCTTAAATATCAGCGTGAACTGGTTAGTCTTCATAGACATTTGTCTGTAAATTGGTCATGGAACCTTTGTGAAAGTGCTAGAGGCTCATCTTTACTTGCCACAATATCAGTGAATGAAATGAAACATGGCTTGAAGACAGCTACAGTGCAACAGTCCTAAATGAAACAGCCCCTCCTAACTTTAATTTTACAAGTGTCTGCAGGACTGTTAGGAGAGGTGGAGGTGTAGCTGTTCTATTTAAAGATGTTTATCAATACAAGCAAGTGTCATTTGGTCAGTATTTGTCCTTTGAATATCTAGGTATTGTGCTGAAAGGTGCTCCACGCATTCTGTTTATCATTATTTACAGGCCTCCAAAATACTCTCCAGCCTTTGTTGAAGAGTTCACAGAACTGTTATCAATGATTTCCTCAGAGTTTAACTGTTTTACTATTGCAGGGGATTTTAATATTCACATAGATAATGCAGAAATCAAAACTGCAAAAGAAATTATAACTGTTTTAAACACTTTTGATCTGACCCAGCATGTGCATGGACCCACACACAATCGTGGACACACTCTAGATTTACTAATCAGTAGAGGTCTAAACATTTCATCCATTGTTATTAAGGATGTAGCACTATCTGATCACTTCTGTATTTTCTTTGATATATTGATCTCTGTTACCACTGAATCTAGATCTGTCTCTGTCAGAAAGAGATGCATTAATAAGAACGCTATTTATGTACGCTATTTATGAAGCTAGTACGCTATTTATGAAGGCTATATCTTTAACACCAAGCATTTCTGCAGACTCTGTTGATCTTCTCCTGGATTCTTTTAACTCAAAAGTTAAGAATGTTATTGATGATATTGCTCCAGCAAGGGTCTGCAAGAAGAATGGCAGACAAAAATCACCATGGAGAAAATCAACAGCAGTTCAGAGTATGAAAAGACAATGCAGAAAAGCTGAGCGGATGTGGCGGAAGACAAAACGTGAAATTCACTATAGCATCTATAAAGACAGCCTTCATGCTTTCAATGTGGAACTAGCCACAGCTAGACAGACCTTCTTCTCAAACCTTATAAACAGTAACTTAAACAACTCTCGCACTCTTTTTGCTACTGTTGAGAGACTAACAAACCCCCCAAGTCAGATTCCCAGTGAAATGCTCTCCGACAGCAAATGCAATGAGTTTGCTTCCTTCTTTTCTGAGAAGATCAATAATATCAGAAAGGAGATTGGCACATCCTCAAGTTATGCAGAGGTCACACAGATTCGACCGCAATTTCAAAAAGAAGTGACTATGTCTGTTTTTGAAGCAATTCATAGCAAAATTTTGAAAGAAATAATACAGCACCTTACATCGTCAACATGCTATCTTGACATTCTTCCCACATCTTTTTTCAAAAGTGTGCTTAACTGTTTAGAAGCAGATCTCTTAGAAGTGGTGAACGCTTCACTTCTTTCTGGGACTTTTCCAAACTCCCTGAAAACTGCAGCTGTTAATCTTGATAACACCATGTTGAACAACTATAGACCAATATCAAATCTTCCTTTCATAGGTAAGATTATTGAAAAGGTAGTTTTTAATCAGCAGAACAACTACTTAAACTCAAATGGATACCTGGAAAATTTTCAATCTGGTTTCCGAGCACATCATAGCACAGAGACCGCGCTTATTAAGATAATAAATGATATTCGCTTCAATTCTGATTCAGGCAAAATATCAGTGCTGGATCTTAGTGCCGCGTTTGACACTGTTGATCAAAACATACTTCTAGAGAGACTGGAAAACTGGGTCGGGCTTTCTGGGATGGAACTCAAATGGTTCAGGTCATACTTAGAAGGGAGAGGTTATTATGTGAGTATAGGAGAGCATAGGTCTAAGTGGACGTCCATGACATGCGGAGTCCCACAGGGCTCAATTTTTTCACTGGTCTTGTTTAGCCTGTATATGCTCCCACTAAGTCAAATAATGAGAAAGAACCAAATTGCCTATCACAGCTATGCTGATGATACGCAGATTTACCTAGCCTTATCTCCAAATGACTACAGCCCCATTGACTCCTCTGCCAATGCATTGATGAAATAAACTGTTGGATGTGCCAGAACTTTCTTCAGTTAAACAAGGAGAAAACTGAAGTCATTGCATTTGGAAACAAAGATGAAGTTCTCAAGGTGAATGCATACCTTGACTCTAGGGGTCAATCAACTAAAAACCAAGTCAAAAATCTTGGGGTGATTCTGGAGACAGACCTTAGTTTTAGTAGTCATGTCAAAGCAGTAACTAAATCAGCATACTATCATCTCAAAAACATTGCAAGAATTAGATATTTTGTTTCCAGTCAAGACTTGGAGAATCTTGTTCATGCCTTTATCACCAGCAGGGTGGATTATTGTAATGGTCTCCTTCCAAAGAAGACCATTAGACAGCTGCAGCTCATCCAGAACGCTGCTGCCAGGATTCTGACCAGAACCAGAACATCTGAGCATATCACACCAGTCCTCAGGTCCTTACACTTGGCTTCCAGTTACATTTAGGATTGATTTTAAAGTACTTTTACTTGTTTATAAATCTCTCAATGGCCAAGGACCTAAATACATTGGAGACATGCTCACTGAACATAAACCTAACATACCACTCAGATCATTAGTCGGTTAGAAATACCAAGGGTTTACACAAAACAAGGGGAGTCCGCTTTTAGCTATTATGCCGCCCGCAGTTGGAACCAGCTTCCAGAAGAGATCAGATGTGCTAAAACATTAGCCACATTTAAATCCAAACTCAAAAAATCTGTTTAGCTGTGCATTTGTTGAATGAGCACTGTGCTACGTCCGAACTGATTACACTATATATAATCACTTTCTATTCTTAAATGTTTTAAATTCTTTTTAAATCAATTTTTAAATCACTTTGTTTTTATTGTTGTGATTATTATTATTTTTAATTTCTTGTTATTATGATTATTTTTAATGACTATTTCACTTCCTTTTATGTAAAGCACTTTGAATTACCACGGTGTATGAAATGTGCTATATAAATAAACTTGCCTTGCCTTGCCTTGCCTTGCCTATCATAATTTTTACAGGGTATGCAAATCGATTCTACCAGTATTAGCACTGATTGGACGCTAGGTGGTGCTTTGGAGTAATGTTTTCTGTGCAGTTGCCTAGACAGCAACACAAAGCAGTTCTAAACCTTCAGTTGCATTTGTATTTGATTTAATGGAAAATAAATTATTCATTTACAAACTTAAAGGATTAGTTCAACCAAGAATGAAGGACATGTGTGCAGTGGGGCGTCAGAGTAGAGCACCTGTGTGAAAAGATCGAGGAACTGTACATGGGTCTTTCAGAGAAACCAGTAGGCTATGCATAATTAAAACATTACATAGAAAAATATAATACAAGCTCTTGCTGATTTCCCTCATTTTATTTTCAGTATACCTTTATGCATTTACGTAGACATTTTTATTTCAATTTATTCATTTTTTTGATTTTAATGTATTCCCTGGGAATCAACCCCCCTATACTGCAGGTTATTTACCATTATTATTAACATAATGCAAAGCCATTCATGACTTTATAGGGCAAAGTCGATTTATTTATTTTTTTCACGTTAAAAGGCATTTCAGCCAATGGAATCGCAAGATGGATGTGCACTAGATGGACCTTATAAAGCCCTGAATGGTTTAGCTCCTCAGTACTTGAGCGAGCTCTTATCACATTATAGTCCTCCACGTCCATTGCGTTCTCAAAACTCTGGCCGTTTGATAATACCTAGAATATCAAAATCGACTGCGGGCGGCAGATCCTTTTCCTATTTAGCACCCAAACTGTGGAACAATCTACCTAACACTGTTCGGGAGACAGACACACTCTGTCAGTTTAAATCTAGATTAAAGACCCATCTCTTTAGCCTGGCTTACACATAACACATTAATACGCTTCTATTATTCAAATCCGTTAAAGGGTTGTTAGGCTGCATTAATTAGATCAACCAGAACCGGGAACACTTCCCATAACACACGATGTGCTCGTTACATCGTAAGTAGAATGGCATTTACGCTAATATTTGTCTGTTTCTTTCCTATTCTGTTTCTCAGTCCGTATCCGGTCAGATGGTGGATCAGCACCAAGAGATGATGTCTACAGCCCTGATCGTCAGCGGAGACCAGGACACCCAGATGATCCCCAGAGACATCTCCCCAGCGAAGACCTCGATTAAATACAATGAAACTAAAAATATAACAAAAAAACTAAAAATATTATAAAATACCTAACTACATAATACTATTATTGTTAGAAATTGCAACAAAATAAAGAATAGAAATATAAACTTTTGAACTGCGGGTTTCGTCTGGTCAGAGGAGAACTGACCCCCGACTGAGTCTGGTTTCTCCCAAGGTTTTTTTTTCTCTATTCTGTCTCAGAGGGAGTTTTGGTTCCTTGCCGCTGTCGCCTCTGGCTTGCTCAGTTGGGGACACTTAATTTCTAGCGATTATCGCCGATTTGATTGCACAGATACTATTTAAACTAAACTGAGCTAGACAATGACATCTCTGAATTCAATAATGAAATGCCTTTAACTGAAAATTGAAAATTGAGTGTTTAATCTTATCATTATACATTACTGACACTCTATCCTCTAATTTGATACTGTTAAGTGCTTTGACACAATCTGTATCGTTAAAAGCGCTATATAAATAAAGGTGACTTGACTTGACTTGACCTGTTTGCATAACATAACATATTCTGGGCGCTGATAAGATATATTATTTAAAACTTTTTTTTTTTGTTAGGATATTGATAAAGGATATTAGTATGTTGTTGGTATGTTATACCATTACCATACCTTATACACGTATTGCCATATACAGTAGCTTGAGATAACTTGAGAAATCCAGATTAGATTAAAAAATATTTAGTATGGTAGAATTTTAAACAGCTAATATTTTTACAATTTTGACAGCCAATATTAAAGTGTTAAATACAGTCTCCATGAAACTGAATCAAATTTGTCGCTATTAGTATGAATATGTTAGCCTTAGTTATTTACACTCTCCAAAAAAAGGTACAAAAGCTGTCACTGGGGCAGTATCCTTTCAAAAGGTACTAATAATATCTTTTAGAATATGAAGCACCCCCACAAAAAATAAATAAATAAATGATAATGCTGTGCCAGTAATGTTTACATATTTACTATTTGAGTTGGCACGATTCATATGTGTGATGCTGTGTAGACCACAACGTGCATCTGACCCATTTTATTTCTACACAGAATGTTGTATTTCAATATGGAGGAGATCAAATATTGCAAAATGATTATAGCTCTGACATGTAAAAGTGATCATGCATAATAATCATGCAAAACCTAAATTGCAAGCACTATCAACCAAGCTCTCAAATACGGCTTTGCAGGCCTATGACAAGCAAAATGCTATTTTGGCATTTTTTTAAAGGATGAACTCTTCAATATATCCTGCCCTGACTTCTTAGGTGTGTCCGAAATTACACCCTAAACCCTTGTATAGTACACTATTTGTGGTGTTCGAAACCATAGTGCACATTATCATTCAATCCCATAATGCATATAATAACTGTATATTGGGCCCTGCTTTTACAGACTCTTCAGTGTATGAGTGCTGTATTGTATTCTTTTAATAATCTATGAGTTAATATTCTATCAGTTTTACCTGGTCACAGATGTGCAAGGCAAATATGAGTGTAATAAAACCAGTGGATGGGTATCTGCCATGTTTCTGCAGCCAGCGCTCTTGAATATATTTCAAAAAACCAGGATGGAGGATCATCACCTGATGCCACAAAAAGAAATTACACCAAAATCACATTTATAAGTATTATTCACATAAAATACTCAAACTGAGTGAATGCCTGATAGGCTGTTTCATTGGTTGGTTATTATTGAAGCACTGACTGACTGATGGCTACTCACCTTGTCCCTGTTTGCTTTTATACTGGGTTTTACTGGAACATAAGTTCTAAAGAGAAAAGAAATGATGCTATTATGACATATTTTGAACAACTGCAGTGCTTCTAGGGCAAACTTTATTTTACTGTATGTAAATATAAAAAGGTGGTCAACATAAAAAATAAGAATAAACCTACAGGCTGAAGCAGGAGAGTAGGCACTGATGAAATAAAGTGATGTCTTTATGGTAAGAGTTGAAGCATGTTTTAAAGTAAAAGCAATGACAAATTTTACACAGCTGAATTCGTCATGTGTGCTCATTTGTTAAAGCGGCCTCACCGATCGATGTGTTTGGTCGTAAAGATGCTGATGAGCCACTGCAGATCCACGGTCTTGAAAGGGATCAGCACCAGGTGAGTGGAGTTGTCCATGTCCACGGCACTCTCGGGGTAGATTAAACGGTGAGTGGTCTTAGACCCCACGTCCCGCTCAAAGCCTTCGGTTGGGCCCTTATTTATCCTGACAAAATGATTTAGGCAGATGTTTTATGTGCCCTTTGATGCAGTACACCTGTAACACTGTCTAATTCATTCTGGCAATTTGTGTGTGTATGCCACACGTCTACATTTGGTGAGAACATACGATTTGTCAGGACTTTTATAGTCCTAGAATTTAATCCTGACTGTCTTCACACTAACAAATTCATTTCCTGTATCTGATTTGGTTAATAAGTCCAGTTCTTCTGACCACTTCACAGTCTTAGTGCAGGCTCTGACACGCTCTGTCTATACAGGCAGCATCTTCCAGTGGCTAGATTCCTCTCTCAGATATCAGCAGCGATTTCTCTGTGTTAACAAAACCAAACCGTGCCCTGTTTCTGTTTCCTGAGGCATTCCTGTGAGATATTTCAGGTGTTGTGAAAACACGTTGTATGTTAGAAGCATACACCCCATGGCTCCTATTTAAATTTTCTTTTTAATGCAAATATCTCTATGCAAAGTTAGAACTGCCAGTAAAACATAAACACTTGCTACATTGTGCATACTACACCAAGACCAAGTTATCATTACAATTATATTGTGGTTGATTTAGCTTTTATTTTAGTATGTGACTTACAATGCATCACCTCTTGCAATGCTAATAACACATAATATACAAAACAAACCTTAGATGGATTTAATATTATAGGACAATCACTATGTAGAGAGAAGACAGGTAAGAAAATGTATGGAAAGGTTATTCTAGTTATAGACCACATGCAGTTAACAGCTCTCTCACTCACCTGATGACAAGATCATGGGCATCAATGAGCGCACCGTAGTGGGAGCCTTTGAGGTTCCCAGAATTCCCCACTACAGCACAGGTTCTGCAGCGACCTGGGCCAGCATCTGAGTAATCTTCTTCATTCGGGAAGATGCCAAATAACATCTCCGCTACTGCTTTGTAGTTCACTCTACTCTTATATTGTAGCTTCTGTTCAAATATTACGGAAGAACAATCATGAGTAACAGAACTGTCTTCTCTGCTAAATTACAAGTTTAAACTAATGGTTTCCAGTGGTACAAGCAAATAGGTTATCACACACTGAATTTGGCAGTAATAACTGATGTCAGTAATGATAAAATAATCCTAACATTACCTACATTTCACTACTGATTATACCCTGCATGATTGTGTATGTGACAATAATAAAGAACCTTGAACATTGTGGCTATATCGGCCGAGGCACTTACTTGCCACCACCAATAGAGGGCGTTGCTGAGTATGCAGTTTTTCTTAGTCAGTAAGGGTTGGGCATAGGGGTCGTAGCACTTTTGGAACCAGGTGTCATGAGCGATGTCTGACACGCACTGACCACATGCACATGCTCCAAAGAGAAGTCTTTGTACAGAAGGTCGAGAGAATATAAATACACAGATGACCACACTCACACTTAAGATGATGTATCGGGTTCTTTTGGCCCCAGAGCACGGCATCTTTTACTCATCTCTTGAGCCCTTCAACAAGAGAAATATTTTAGTAATTACTATAAGTATGTATATACTGTATAATATTCTTTATGTTTATCACAGTACTTCAATTACACGAATAGCCCTGCCTCAGGCATGCTAAAATAGTAAGCTATATAGTTTGAACTTTGAAAGTTATCAGTTCAGGTTACATTTGTAAATTTTCCCCCCAGAATTGCACTTCACCTGAGCTGATCAAACTATGTGACCCTGCAGCACAAAACCAGTCATAAGTCACTGGGGTATATTTGTAGCAATAGCCAACAATACATTGTATGGGTCAAATTATTGATTTTTCTTTTATGCCAAAAATCATTAGGATATTAAGGAAAGATCATGTTTCATGAAGATATTTTGTAAATTTCTTACCGTAAATGTATCAAAACTTCATTTTTGATTAGTAATATGCATTGCTAAGAACTTAATTTGGACAACTTTAAAAACGATTTTATCAATATTTAGATTTTTTTGCACCCTCAGATTCCAGATTTTCAAATAGTTGTATACATCAATGGAAAGATTATGTATTCAGCTTTCAGATTATGTATAAATCTCAATTTTGAAAAATTTACACTTATGACTGGTTTTGTGGTCTAGGGTCACATATAGTAATAAATAACAACAGCCACATTAAAAACAAACCAAATGTTAAGTATTCCAGCAACTAAAAACTGTAGTCATTCAAAATAACTTTTACCAATAGTAACCATCTTTTAAAGAGGTTGAACCGCTTTTATCAGAATCCCAACTCTTTGGCTGATGATACACTGAGCAACTTTTTGAGCAATGTTGCCATCAACGTTCAACCAGGTGAGACACAGGTCCCACGACCGATCTAAAATATCCAGATAGAAATGTGTTACCCATTCTCAATGGGAAACTACCCAAGCAAAATTGCTCAAAAAGTTGTCCTGTGTATCATCATCCTTTGGTTTGCTTGACATTTCAACCCACCTGTGCAGATGTGCAGAGCAGAAGGACAGATGCGCATCTCAAGTGTTTCATCATTAATCTTACTTTCAATAGCATAGATTATAGCTCATCAGTGAGTCCTGACGTTCAGGTAGTTAATGGTTGAACATGTGTGTGAGTGTGGGAGTGTGTGTCTGCCTTTACATAGCAATGGAAATATTTGAATAACTACAAATAAGCCTGGCCGAATTCCTGCATGTTTCTCTCTTTTCAACAGGACATCCAGTCTTTGACCTTTAAAGTTAAACACTGACTTTGGATTTCAATGTAAAGTTTAAAACGCTCAAACAGAGCTTAACTACTACATAAAGGTCTTTTGGATGCCTTAATTGTGAATGCACATTCAAAGAATGGCAGTAAAGGAATTGCTAGTTTTGGAAACGTAAATTTAACGTAATTTAATGATGTTTTATTAACAAGGTATGGGAGGAACACGATCGGATAATCTGCCAGCTCAGCACAGATGGAACTCGTCTAGTTGATCAATTTAATTAGCGTGATATGTAAACACACAGCCAACTCACCTCTGTCCCATAACAGTTTTCCGGCATCCCTCCTCCACCCCAACGCCTCACTCTTAAACTATTCTCATCCCAAATTAGGGATGGGGGAGTTCTCTGGGTTCTGGCTATATTCTGAACTCGGAGCCCTCCTTCAAGACAGCACGCCAAATATGCTTGCTATTTGCTAAATCCTATTATATGCAAGTGCGAACTTGTGAATTGCCCAAAATTAAGAGTGATATTGCCATGTGTTACCTATAAGGTGATATATTATTATCACACACATAAATTCTCTCTATGAATATACTGTACATATTATATATTCCAGATTCTAAGATTTTTCATACATTCACACATTTCTACTTTATATGTTAACATATTTCACATATGGAAATTTAATATATTTTACATTTCAATATGGGAAAGACCAAAATTTTCATTTGATTGCTACAAAGGGAGCAAAAGAAATGACCAATCCTTTTTATGAAGATCTGGTCAGTGTCACAAATAAGTTACCAAGCAGGCCCATATGGCAAAGATATATCTGCTCAGTAACTCAGACATAGCACAATATCTTATTAAAATAATACTTCCTATAACATTTCGTATTACAAATTTGAAAGATATATAGTTTTCAACAATCCTAACAGTTTGCTATTTCCAGGTTTAGATTTTAAATACCAGATTTCCTTTGTGGTTTAAGAACTGCTGCACACCACTGTGAGTCAAAGCAGAACATCATATGCTCACAGCTCACTGGATTTACATGGATTTGACTTGCTTTGAGACACACCCAGCTTTATGAAACGAGTATCACCCCAAATGATTTCCCCCCTCACCCTCTTGTTGTTCAAAATCCATACATATATTTGAATAATCTTTAGGTAGCTGTTTTCCATATGATGACAGCTCGTAGTGGCCATGCATGTTAAGCTGCAATAGGACAAAAACACTAAAATGCGCAACATGAGTATTATAAAAGCAGTCCATGACTTATATGCTATATTCTATAGTCTTCAGAAATTTTATGAATCATTCTTTATCAAGCCATTCAATTGATTTTTGTAAGGAACAAACACATTGTTTTGTTTTTTACTGATAAACTTGTACCACGCTGAAGATCATGTCTAGCTTACATCTAGTCTTATGGAGTACTTTTTAGCTGTTTCTGTCTTTGGGGAGCATACACTGAAAAAAAATGATACTACATTTTTTTAAGGTAAGTGGTTGCAATCAATTTATTTTAGCTACATTTAAATAAACAAATTTAGTTGACTAACTTTCAACATTTTTTATTTTTATTTTTTTATGTAGCTAAGATAAATTGTTTGCAACCACTTACCTTAAAAATTTTTGTAAATTAAATTTTTTCAGTGTACTGCTCTACAAACATAAAAATGACACACACACACACACACAAAAACACAAACAAAAACACAAACAAACCAAAACACAAACAAATCCAAAGCATCTTATTACAATTAATGAAATTAACAGCTGGATACACCAAAAATCCAAGTCAGTTAGCACTACAAAGAATTCACTCACTACCAACTGAGTCCACGTTTAGCTATTATACTTCACCAGCTTCCAGAATAGATCAGTTGTGCTCCAACAGTACTCACATTCAAATCCAGACTAAAGCCACATCTGTTTAGCTGTGCATTTTCTGACTGAGCACTGTGCTGCATTCTAGTGATTACACTACATCACTTTAGTCCTATATATTTTTTTTTAAATTCTGATTTATTTCTCTATATTATGTTTATGTACCTTGAATGATTATTTTTAATCACTTCTGTGTCGAGCAGTTTGAAGGGATGCACCATTCTTCCAAAATAAATTTCCTCATTTGGTGTTTTGATGATGGTGGCACAGAGCGCTCAACAGATCGGTTCAAGATCACCCATAGAGCAGGTGTTCAACTGGGTTGAGAGCTGTTGACTGCAAAGGCCATAACACACGATTCACATCATTTTCATACTCATCAAGCCATTCAGTTAAAGCATCGAGTCCTGTGGATGGGGCATCACCATCTTGGAAAATTGCAGATTGTTTATCTTATTATTTATTAATTGTATTTTACTATCATTGATAAGCACCAGTACACCAAGACAAATTCCTCATGCATGTACTCTATGCCCACCCAATGATTCTGATTCTGAATGTTTCATTATATTTCATTCACGATAAAGGACAGCATAGTGGCTCAGTGGGTAGCACTGTTGCCTCACAGCAAAAAGATCAGTGGTTTGGGTCTTGGCTGAGTCAGGAAGCTTTTACACATTCTCCCCTCAGCGTGGGATGGTCACAGGGGTTCTCTGAATTCCCTCAAAGATATACAAATAAAAATTGTGTCCCAGCACTTGGGTTGCACAAGTTTTGACAGGAAGAGCATCTGGCATAAAACCACAGATGTGTGGATAATGGTGAGCTCTAATGGGACCAGATGAATGAATGGATGGATAACGGTGATCACTCTCAACCACTCTGAATAGTAACAATTTGCAGTGACAGGGGACAAGGGGACCAAAACCAAGCCAGCAAAATACCCTCCACATCATACCAGAGCCTCCAATTTCCACCTGATCTTCCATTACTTGTCACTTGTCTCCATGGCTGTGATGATCTGAAGTGTACTGTATAAATGCAGGATTCAGTCTCGTTTATATGCAATTTTACAACACATAAATGTTATTTATTTTTTTTAATTCGATCATTATAGAAGGTAATTGGGAAACGATTGTTTGGGAAAAGAGTGCATTTGATTTATTTTCTGCTTGGTGATTCATTCTTCAAGGATTTATCTTTTCCCGTTATTTGAATTTCATGTTTATTTCAGCGATCTCTCAAGCCCTGCTACTTAGGAAACACAAACACTTCCCAGCCGGCATTTCAACGTTGATTCACTGTTGAAACAACGTCAGGTACCATGGTTGAATCAACGTTGAATTACCTTTCGATTTTGCAAAACGGATCAACTTTGATATTGTGACCCTGTTTCACCGGCGTACCTTTCAATGGTCGGTCGTCGTTAAATCTCCAAGCAAGCATTCACTTTGGAAATTGTTAATATTGCAATTTAGATTACACGTCAACACTGAGATGTAAACTATTATAAAATAAATAAATAAGAAAATGGGAAAAAAAACATTCTAACAATTAGATGTCCATAAATCTGCAGTGCAGGGATGAGATGCTTCATTTTCTAAAGAAAAACTTTTGAACAATTATGCCAAATGGAAAAATAATTATCTTAGAATTTAAATATACAGTATATCTATATTGTACTTACACTTTCACAGAATTTCTTGAGAAAATTATCATTCAACATCAAAGCACTTTATTAAGGGTTTAATGATATATCAGAATGCAGAGGGGAAAAGCTTTTCATTCTAATTTCATACACACTGCAAAGATTCACACAATATATATAAATAAATAATTATATAGTTTGGAAACTTGCTCAAGTCTGTTTGACCAAAAATACATAAACCATCCCATACAGAAGTCACATAAATCTAAATATATTTTTAATAAATATATTTTGATATTTAAATATCTTAAATTCAAATAGAAGAAAATATATTTTATACAATATATGTAAATATATTTTGAAATATATATTAAAAATATATTTAAATATTTGATTTTGGCCGTCCATATATTAATTTCTAATATTTGTTAACATATTACATTTCTGTACATGTAAATATATTAGATTTCTATGAATGCAAATACATTTTAAAGCATTAAAATATTCAATTACATAAACTTAAACATGTTTCGTAGAATTTATTCCCATTTACTCAAACTTTATGTAAATAAATTAAATCTCCACACATGTAAATGTTTTCATTATCGAAATTATAATTTGCCCCTTCATAATAAATAGAATACAAACAACATTTGGACACTGAAAAACTGGAAAACTCTCCAGACAATGTAACTTAAAAACAGCGACAATATAAACGGACTTATTAATATAAAGAGTACATTTATCAACACCAGTTCAGCATGAACCAACAAAATTATGAATGCTTATGATGTTTCTGGCACATAAATGAAAGATTATCCTTCTGTAAGCATCCAGGGTAAAAATATTATGCACAAATATGCGTCTTAGTAGGCATACAACACACTGTATTTAAATATTTAAGATCCATCATTAACTATATACAATTTCTCAACTAATCACATTCTCCTCTATTCAACCAATCACATTGATGTTTGGTGAAGAGTTTTTGGCTCAAGGTCTGCATTTAAAGTCACACCAGAGGTGTTCAGCTTGGATAAGGACTTGGCTTTCTGCAGACCAGTCAAGTTCTTCCACACTGACTAAATCAATCATTTCTTTTTGAACCGTGCCTTATACACAGAGGCATTGTCATGTTAGAATAGAAAAGGGTCCTGTCCAAACTGTTGCTTTAAAATTAGAAGCACACAATTCCCTAGAATATCATTATATGCTTAAACATTAAGATTTGTACTCATGGAAATTGCTAAAGTAGTCAAACCTGTTCATTAGAAGGGGGTGCCAATACTTTTGGCATTATACAGGTGCTGGTCATATAATTAGAATATCATCAAAAAGTTGATTTATTTCACTAATTCCATTCAAAAAGTGAAACTTGTATATTATATTCATTCATTACACACAGACTGATATATTTCAAATGTTTATTTCTTTTCATTTTGATGATTAGAGCTTACAGTTCATGAAAGTCAAAAATCAGTATCTCAAAATATTAGAATATTACTTAAGACCAATACAAAGAAAGGATTTTTAGAAATCTTGGCCAACTGAAAAGTATGAAAATGAAAAGTATGAGCATGTACAGCACTCAATACTTAGTTGAGGCTCCTTTTGCCTGAATTACTGCAGCAATGCGGCGTGGCATGGAGTCGATCAGTTTGTGGCACTGCTGAGGTGGTATGGAAGCCCAGGTTGCTCTGATAGTGGCCTTCAGCTCATCTGCATTGTTGGGTCTGGTGTCTCTCATCTTCCTCTTGACAATACCCCACAGATTCTCTATGGGGTTCAGGTCAGGCGAGTTTGCTGGCCAATCAAGCACAGTAACACTATGGTCATTGAACCAGCTTTTGGTACCTTTGGCAGTGTGGGCAGGTGCCAAGTCCTGCTGGAAAATGAAATTAGCATCTCCATAAAGCTTGTCAACAGAAGGAAGCATGAAGTGCTCTAAAATTTCCTGGTAGATGGCTGCGTTGACTGTGGACATCAGAAAACACAGTGGACCAACACCAGCAGATGAAATGGCAGCCCAAATCATCACTGACTGTGGAAACTTCACACTGGACTTCAAGCAACATGGATTCTGTGCCTCTCCACTCTTCCTTCAGACTCTGGGACCTTGATTTCCAAATTAAATGTAAAATTTACTTTCATCTGAAAAGAGGACTTTGGACCACTGAGCAACAGTCCAGTTCTTTTTCTCCACAGCCCAGTTAAGATGCTTCTGACGTTGTCTCTGGTTCAGAAGTGGCTTGGTAGCCCTTTTCCTGAAGACGTCTGAGCGTGGTGACTCTTGATGCACTGACTCCAGCTTCAGTTCACTCCTTGTGAAGCTCTCCCAAGTGTTTGAATCGGCTTTGCTTGACTGTATTCTTAAGCTTGCGGTCATCCCTGTTGCTTGTGCACCTTTTCCTACCCAAATTCTTCCTTCCAGTCAACTTTGCATTTAATATGCTTTGATACAGCACTCTGTAAACAGCCACACCTTTCAGTAATGACCCTCTGTGACTTACCCTCTTTGTGGAGGGTGTCAATGTTCGTCTTCTGGATCATTGCCATGTCAGCAGTCTTCCCCATTATTGTGGTTTCAAAGAACAAGAGATACCCAGAGTTTATACTGTAGGGATGGTCATTTATTCAAACTCAAATGTAAATATTCTAATATTTTGAGATACTGATTTTTGACTTTCATGAGCTGTAAGCTCTAATCATCAAAATGAAAAGAAATAAACATTTGAAATATATCAGTCTGTGTGTAATGAATGAATATAATATACAAGTTTCACTTTTAGAATGGAATTAGTGAAATAAATCAACTTTTTGATGATATTCTAATTATATGACCAGCACCTGTAGTGTATATACATATATATGAAGAGTTCAGATGCAAAAGCCTCTAAGTGCCATCTAAAATTTTCATCTAAAATTAGCATTTTTTATCAGGCTGCTATGTTTAGGTTCAGTCATTTTACTCTAATGGCAATATATAGGTCATTTTCTATGCAATTAAAATGAAATAACTGAACATAAATATAGGAGCTTGAGAAAAATACTCATTTTAGAAGAAAATTTCAGATGGCATTTAGAGGCTTTTGCATCTGAACTCTTCATATATATATGATATAGTTTTCATTATATCTAAAAATCAGGTAATATCTCCATGCACCTAACTCTGAAGAGAACACATAATATGCTAGTAGACAGCAGTTCTTGTGAGTGAGAAGTCTGGTGTGGAGGGTGGATCTGGAGCTGAATTCTGTCCAGGTTGTCACAACATCTCTTTGATTTTCTGTCTTCACAAACAGCCCTGAAATACAATTCAGACATTAACAATGATTGTTATAAATGTAATGTGAAGCTTTAACATTGACAACGCTCATTTTGATCTTGGTGGTGAAGTGTGCAGAAAATTTGGCTGGACTGAAATTTAGTCTTTGGTGAACAGTTTTCAAGAGTGCAAATAAGATTTTAAGTTTTAACACTAGAACCGCCACGGGGTAAATTTGACCTGTGGCTGTTTTTCAAATGTACATAACAGATTTTCAGCAAAACATTCAAGTCTCCCAGTCATTGGCTTTTACTAAAATTATGTAATTTACAATCCAGTGTTGTTCAAAATTATTTAGATAAAACCAGATAAAAAAACAGAGCTTTTAGACCTAGACGCGCCGCACGGATCAAATTTACCCGCTATATAATGCATGTATTTTCACGCTGTCATTTTCTTGACGCTTGTGTTTTAACATCGTACATTTCTAGGCAATGCCTTTCACTCACCGATTTAGCGGTTATCAGTTTTAAAAAATAATGTTAAATTGACTAAAAGAAGGCGAGAGCCGCGAATGAGCAGCACGAGTTATTGGTGCAGGGTGGATGTTCCTCGTGAAGTGGAGGATTGAGGTCGTTAAAATCCATTAAAACCCAAAATATAGAGAAATATGTACATACAGTGAGTTATATACTCGTTCTCAGTGTGATGGGAATTCGGATGGCTGTGTAATTTTGCATATCAACAGTGATTGCTGACGAACAGATCGTGTAGGGAAGCTAACCGTTCCTCACCAAAGCGTAAGTGTTGATGATAGTCTTTATCAGTGTACTGTTAAAAACTTTATTTGTGCATAATCTAATGCAAACCAGTGTTATTGAAACAGTTATTTTGTTTAGAGGGGAGAAAAGTGCTCTGTAGACCCTCTGAGTGTTTCCGGTGTGAGTGTGAAGCATTCAAGTGAGTGTTGTTCACTTTTATTGATTGTAAAAGTGTTTACTAGTCATGTGCATTCATGTTTCATTGGAACAAGTATAATGGTATTATTGTTTTAACGTCCATGTGTTCCAAATGTTAAGGAAAAGTTTTGTATTTTGTCCCTTTATCGTCCGCAGAGGGAAATCGAGTCAGCATATGGCAGTGTTAACATGTACATGTGCTAGAGTGGTGATGAGCTGTAAGTCTGAATCATCAAATTCCTATGAGCACTCCTTTACTAATGTAAGGTTGACTGAGTGTTAAATTGTGCAGTAGCGTTTGTAATGTATTAAGGATATCAAAAATGCAACTTCTAATTTCCTTTCCGTGTACTTTTCATGTAATTTGAGTAGCCTTATTTGGTTTGACAACTTTGATTTGTTGACAGCTTACACCTATGTGTCTATTTGTTTTCCAGCATGAAAGGCTACTACCGTTGTCTATGTTAGCTGGTTATTGTGAATGTGGAAAAAGAAATGCACTCAATTTGATGTGATGATCAACCTTTATTGCTCTCAATGGCTGTATTTAAGTTCTCATTTTTCTGTCCAAAACCCCAAAATTTGCATACTTAATGCTGCGCTGTTCCAAGTGCAGTCTGGAATAAAAGGCCCGATTTAAATTCTTCATCCTGTGTCCGGTGTGACAAATTCATATCCAGGGCCACATTAATAATAATTTAAAAGGCAGAAATTATTTATTCTGTTCATACATTAAGTGATTTAACATACAGATCTTGTAAAAAAACAAAAACAAAAAAAACTAAGTTGATTTATAAGTGTTTTTATTACCCCTTTTCAACCATTAGCATTACACATTATTTCAACGTAGTTTCAACATTGAAACAACAACTGTCATCATTTCAACCATATTTCAACGTTGAAGGTTGGTCATGTACCGGTTGGTTTTATTCACCAAACAATTTTGGTAAGTCATGGCATCATCTCTGAATGTGCGTTTGCATTACATTTTGCAATTTTGTCTTTTAGATATTAGTATTATGAGAAACTTGAAAGTTTTTACTTTAACACCCAATCAAATTTCAGTACCACTTTACAATACGAGTGAACTAACATTCATTTATGCTTCACTAATGCACAGATGATCTTGAGGTAATGTATGTGTTGAATGATCAGAGCATGAGACGCGCGGATCCATGTGCAAGGCTAACACGACAGGTACAACACAGGCAAGGCAAAGAATATTCCTAGTCCAGGTGAAGGTCTTCGATCGGCAAACAATATCCAGAGGGTTTGACAAGAAGGGCAATCTGACAACGTGAGCAATAGTACAGGCAAGGACTATTCCAAACGAAGAATTCAAGAGCAAACTAGGCAGGCAGAAAATCAGACAACACAAGACTGGACTAGGGAACTAATAAAGGACTAGGAGAAGGGCTCTGTAACGTTGCTATCAATGCGCAGCAATAAGCGCAAACAATACTCAGCAGTGAGAGAGCAGAAGTCCATGTAGAGTGTGTGATGGAGAGTCAATATGGAGAGTGGGTGACCTCTGGTGGTGAGTGAACGGAAGTTCATAGACCGGATTTGTGACAGTATGACTCATAAAGAACTAAACCATTCATTAATAAATGCTGCATTAGCAACTACAAAAGAGTGTATCTGATTAATAGATTTCTGTAAGTCAGTGTTTTCCAAATGCTTCAAGTGTGCCATGGAAAAGTATCACTTTTTATGAACAAACAAACCCCCACTAGTGTAGTAGTTTAGGAGGTGAAAATACCGTGAAATTACAATCATACAAGTGGCAAGAAATTTGAAAGCATAACAACTGAACGTCTATGAAAAGTCAGTAAATATTTTTTTAAACAATGACATTCAATTACACTGAGCAAGGAGGGCTAAAATGAGGAAAGTGTGTACCAATTAAGCAGCATCCAGTGCTGACAGTCTCATGGACAGAGTAGCGACACACCAAACAAACTAGCCCGACGGCCGACCGTCGGCTTCAGATGTGATAGACAGTGCAGTGCAGATTGTCAACTTTGTAAAAACAAGCCCTATGAAAAGCTGCCTATTCGCCATGTGAGTAAATGGGGGCAGGCCATCAGACTTTTTTGCTTCATACAGAGGCCTGATGGCAGTCCAAATGCAAGGGAAACAATTAGAATTTGCTAACTAGGCCAGACAAACGCCACGGATTCAGACGAAAGCTTGCTCTTTGATGACAACATGTGTAAACAGGCACAAATCTTCTCCCTTACCCAAACTTGATTTTCAAATAGCCCTGTGCCATTGTATGAGGACATTTCTAAGAACCTAGAAACTCTCGAATAAAAATTCTCATTTTATTTTCCCTCAACGTCATCTTTGACTGGGTGTGAGAGACCCATTTCTCTCATCTGCAATAGATAACACAAATGGACGGTTATTGCAGCAACAGGAGCAGTTCGATGGTTTGACTACGCCACCGGGGTTTATACCCACAGAAATAATTGAACACAGCAAGAAGTTCAATAGCCCATGATAAATGAAGAACAGAGACGTGACCTTTAAGTTTAACACTTTTATTAACGCGCAGTAACTATTGTTTAGATGAATAATCGACTTTAATGAAGTGTAAAAGAGAGGGGAATCACAACTTTAAAAGGTCTGGGCTTTAGGCCAAATATTAAAATCATAACCCACTACCTTAAAAATATATGGTTACCAAGCCTGCTGGAGGAAAAGGGGAGAATCACAAGGCCACAGATCCCCAGACGTAGAAACACACGTCACACGTGCACTAATAAACAAATCATTAATCAAAAACTTTTGGAAAAAGCCTGTAGTGAATCATACAAATAACGTTACACTCTCAACTCGATACTCATGCAGTGCAGTAAATCTCACACCACCATGCAGTGAAGGAAAAGGAACCCAGACGACCCCAGAAGAAAGCACTCCATTCTGTCTGGTTCCTACAACACAGAAAACTTGGTTACACAAACCTAAATGGTTGGCAGAAACTAGACTCAGCTAACAAAAAAGACAAAAAGAAACATTTAAACAATGACAACAATACAAAAATCATAAACAAATATAAACAATTTAAATGACAAAAATAAATCATAAACAAAACAGCAGGGCCTAGACATCAGAGTTCCATGTGTATAAAGCACCACAGCGAAAGATCTGTCAAGTAGAAGAAAACAAAACAAACGCAAAATACAAATGCCTCTAAACACTAGCTTAATATCAAATACTTATAAAAACACATTAACAAATAAAACACTTGCCCTAAAGCAAACGCAACAGCATTATAACCTTTACAAATACACAATCCACATCCATGTGACAATCATAATCCACTGCACACATACCTCCACTGTAATCCAAGAGTGGAGCGTGACTATACAATAAAGTGGGATAAAAACACTGCAAGTCAAGTCAAGTCACCTTTATTTATATAGCGCTTTTACAATACAGATTGTGTCAAAGCACTTAACAGTATCAAATTGGAGGATAGAGTGTCAGTAATGTATAATGATAAGATTAAACACTCAATTTTCAGTTAAAGGCATTTCATTATTGAATTCAGAGATGTCATTGTCTAGCTCAGTTTAGTTTAAATAGTATCTGTGCAATCAAATCGGCGATAATCGCTAGAAATTAAGTGTCCCCAACACAGCTCGCTGCTACAGGCTAAACCCGGAGTCCACAGCTCCGAATGCATTAACAGCCCACACTCCCGTATCGAGGGTTATCTCCCTGCGCTTAACACCAAAATAAACAACATAAAAAAACATCTTTATACAAATTCTTACATCAACGCAAAAGCCACGCTCATACCTCACTATGGCGTTTCCAGAATCACGATAGCGGAAGTCAAAAAAAGCCACTACTCTTTGCGCTATTTATAGGGCAAAATAGATACATGCGCTCCACACACCATCCTAATTAACTCTGTCACACATAAAGATCAAAAACAGGGAAAGATTAAGGAGCAGCCCTTTCAGGGAAGCGGATGCGTAACCTGAGATGTTTTTCCACTTGGCTACAGATATTATGCATGTATTTACTATGTATTTTAATACACAAAATCAAGCGTAGCGTTAGTCCTGGCAGGTCACGTTAGTCAAGGTTGCATCAGCTGACTCTCCGCTGATCCCCATCTACCTATAGGGATACGACACCTGTCTAAGCATCCATATATAAGGTCCCTCAGTTTCTCAGCAGCTTTCGCATTGCTCTGTAGCTAATTAAATGGTGAATTCGGCAGGCAAAACAGCATCATCACTAGGAATCGGGAATTTAGCGAGTGGAATTCGTTTCCCCAATGGACTCACCTCCGATTCATTCAAGTTTGTTAACTTGAACACGTGAATTCACTGCATTGATCATAAGCTGCCTGATTCGGAAGTGACTGAGTTAGCATTATTTCAAGCATCGCTACATTATTGAAATGAACTCCACGAGTTATGTGACCGACTCAAGAACAAGTTCAGATGGGAACTTCATCCCCAAGAAGGATATCAACAGAAGCATCCTCGCCACAGCTTCTGTTTCACTCTCTCGAACGTCTTCACAAGCTAAGTTCCTTTTAATGCTCTCAGGTTATTGGCAACATGCGTGTTGCTATGGCTTAGGCTCATTTAGTTGTTTAGTTGGCAATGTGCTGTACTGTGTTGCATACGCTTGTCGTTGCAATATGCTGCGTTTAAAGGGGGATACAATGGCATTTCATGCATTCTGAATGCATGAAATGCATGCGTTACACTTTTAAGAGTTGGATTGTTATGCTCGCGCGCGCGCACTCAGCGACCTGAATGAGAGCAAGAGTGCGCCGCTCAAAGCGTTTCGTTCATGGTACGGAAGTCATCGGCAGCGCAGCAGTACTTGCTCGAGAAGGATGTCCTTTTTTTTTTTTTTTTTTTTTTTTAATGTGAGCAAAGATAACCTTATTCAGTGTTGTGAACAGTGAATTAGTGCATTTCCAGAGCAGCAACGGAGTTTCACAAACATGTTTATTTGTTCCCGTCATTTCGGTGACTAATGTTTTTTTTAACAAGGAACATTCTGACACTGGATTTGCACATCGTTTGATACTAAAAGACGGAGCAGTCCCAGTGATAAAGATCCCAGTCATCATGATTAGGAGCTGCTGTAAAACTGCATCAAATATCTGTGATTGTTGCCAATCGGCCCGTAAGTGCTCGCGACTCTTCAGCTCTGCCCATGGCCCGCCTCCAGGAGCTCGGCTGTTTTCGGAGAGAATCGTAAGCTGTATTTCTTTTACAAACCCGATCAAACTGAAGACTCTTTAGAGGTGTGACTGATGCAATACTACACTATAGGTTCTCAAGATTAACATGTGATTGGCCGAAACTGTGTTTTATGTCCTTTTTAACCTAGTCAAGTCGCCTTTATTTTATAGTACTTGCAGCACAGATTTAAGCAGCAGAAAATAACGACCATGGTGCAAATGGAATAATTTCAGCCAATGACTTCGCAGGCAGCGTTTGTTCATGGAGGTCACGAAACTGATATCGGACATGCTTCTGTGGAAGCTTAACGGTTCAATGATATAGAACAAAATAGAACAAGCTTTGATAACTAAGCGGATATTTAATTACTTAATACTAACTTCTCGCTAGAAATAACTTCAGGATATCAAGGCAGCGAAGGATACATCTATTCTGCCTTTAATTAATTATTGACCAAATGAAGGTATCTCAGGAGGCAGGAAGTAAGGCTAACTTGGATTTGACATGTCTTGATGCCTTCCTTCCTCAGATGTGTCTTACAAAGGCAGCATTTTCCAGTTCTGGATGCAGCCGTCATTTCAGTGTTGATTCTGCTCCGGTCTCAGACATGCTTGTTCTGTCTAGTCGTACTGGAAACATGCTTGTTCTTAAGCTCTTGGTTGTATTGGGAACATGCTTGTTCTTATATCTTAGTTATAGTTGTATTGTTGGGAACACGCTTGTCCCAGAGCTATCTGGTTGTTATTGGAACATGCTTGTTCTTAAGCTACATGGTCGTTATTGGGAACATTCTTGTTCCAGAGCAATCCAGTCATTATTTAGAGCATGCTTGTTCTTAAAGCTGTAGTTGAATTGGAAACATGTTTTTCTTAAGCCTATATGGTGTTATTGAGAACGTTGCTTAAAGGGATAGTTCACCCAAAAATGAAAATTAGATTAAATTAGAAAAGATTTACTCGCGCTCAGGGCATCCTAGGCGTGTCTGACATTCCTCTTTCAGATGAACACATTCGGAGTTATATTCAACATTGTCCTGTCTGTTCCAATCTGTGTAATTGCAGTGAATGGTGCCTGTTTCTGAATCTGAAAAAAAAGTATCCATCCATCGCAAAACTACTTCACATGGCTCCGGGGTGTTAATAAAGGACTTCTGAAGCGAAATGATGCGTTAGTTTAAGAAAAATGTCGATTCTTAAGACTTTATAAACCGTTTAGTCCAGCTTCCGGTCTCTCAAGCAGGCACGTTCCCGATAAGGCGGTTGAGCGTGTGACATAGGTGTCGCGAAAGGCGCAACGTAAGCTCCGGGGAGAAGTGCATAGTCTCGCGAGAGTAAGCTCCTGGGAGAGATTGACGAATATGGAAGCACAGAGGAGAAAGGAAAACTAAACACCTGTCACTAACTATTACTACAAAACGAAGATTCTTAGTGAAAAATGTCGGAGGATTTCGATATAAGGCAAGAGAAGACTGAATTTTTTGCACAGCCATATTTGTTCGAATCGAACCAGGAACTCCGCGAGATGGAGGAGGCTGCAGCAGTGGCGGCACAAACTATAGATGTTGGTAGAAAGAGTTCAGGAGACGTGGTGGTGCTCTTGCGGAAGATGCCAAGCAATGCCAACGGAGGTAGAGAGTGTTTGCTGCAATGAATGGACAATTGAAATGCCACCTTTGAATCTTCTTGATGCTGTCGACGAGAGGACTGAGCGCTGTTTAACACAACATGAAGGATTTATGCCTTTGTTGAGCCGACCTGTACTCGAGGTGGTATTCTCCTTACCTCGTATAAACTGGAGGCGTCAACCAAGGCCTGAAGGACCTGGTGGTACACTGTCTGTGGAGTAAGTGTCATTTTATATAAATAATATAGTGTTGTGTGTGTGTGGCCCAGCAGTGTTATTCACTATATATTTGTTTTACAGTCAGCTCAGATTGGTGGCATACCGACTTGAAGGCACTACAGATATATCAAAATAAAAAAAAACTGATCAAAATATAAATAAGGTTTTATATATTTTAAAAATACACAAAATCAAGCGTAGCGTTAGTTCTGGCAGGTCACGTTAGTCAAGCTCACATCAGCTGACTCTCTGCTGATCCCCATCTACCTATAGGGATACAACACCTGTCTAAGCATCCATATATAAGGTCCTTCAGTATCATCAGCAGTTTTCACATTGCTCTATAGCTAATTACCCTCCTCCATCCCCAAATGCTCCTCTGTCAGTCAGGATCCAGCCTTCTGATTCTCTTTTGAATCACACTAATTTTAAAATGTGTACATAAAATTACTGAACTTAACATATCTGCAATACTTTTGTTGGTTCTGTTCTGTTTACCCTGGGGGTTATTGCTGCTCTCCCTGCTCTCATCCATGCTAGGCTGCATGGATGCACAGGGAGTTCTTGCCCAGAACAGAACCATACCGCCAATCCAAACTGTATGCTAATTGTCAATCATCTTTGACGATAGTGGTCCTGACAGAAATACATGTATAATTGGCCATTCAATGGAGTATCATTATTAGGCTGAATTCTATCTGGACCGATTCTGACTGCAAAGAACATTTTACAGCTGCTTAGAAATATTTGTTTTTATTTCACCTACTTTCACAAAGCTTTCTCAACTATAGCTACTGAACCTGCTAATGATACACTAGCTACAGTATCTCACAGAAGTGGGTACACCCCCTCACATTTTCGTAAATATTTTATCTTTTCATGTGACAACACTGAATAAATGACACTGCTACAATGTAAAATAGTGAGTGTACAACATGTATAACAGTGTAAATTTGCTGTCTCCTCAAAATAACTCAAAACACAGCCATTAATGTCTAAACCGCTGACCACAAAAGTGAGTACACCCCTGAGTGAAAATGTCCAAATTGAGCCCAAAGTGTCAATATTTTGTGTGGCCACCATTGTTTTCCACCACTGCCTTAACCATCTTGGGCATGGAGTTCACCAGAGCTTCACAGGTTGCCATTGGAGTCCTCTTCCATTCCTCCATGACGACATCACGGAGCTGGTGGATGTTAGAGACCTTGCACTCCTCCACCTTCCGTTTGAGGATGCCCCACAGATGCTCAATAAGGTTTAGGTCTGGAGACCTGCTCGGCCAGTCCATCACCTTTACCCTCAGCTTCTTTAGCAAGGCAGTGGTCGTCTTGGAGGTATGTTTGGGGTCGTTATCATGTTGGAATACTGCTCTGTTGATCATGCTCTGCTTCAGTATGTCACGGTACATGTTGGCATTCATGGTTCCCTGAATGAACTGTAGCTCCCCAGTGCCGGCAGCACTCATGCAGCCCCAGACCATGACACTCCCACCATCATGCTTGACTGTAGGCAAGACACACTTGTCTTTGTACTCCTCACCTGGTTGCTGCCACACATGCTTGACACCATCTGAATCAAATAAGTTTATCTTGGTCTCATCAGACCACAGGACATGGTTCCAGTAATCCATGTCCTTAGTCTGCTTGTCTGCGGCAAACTGTTTCAGGGCTTTCTTGTGCATCATCTTTAGAAGAGGCTTCCTTCTGGGATGACAGCCATGCAGACCAATTTGATGCAGTGTGCGGCGTATGGTCTGAGCACTGAAAGGCTGACCTCCTACCCCTTCAACCTCTGCAGCAAGGCTGGCAGCACTCATACGTCTATTTCCCAAACACAACCTCTAGATTTGACGCTGAGCATGTGCACTCCGCTTCTTTGGTCGACCATGGTGAGGCCTGTTCTGAGTGGAACCTGTCCTGTTAAACCGCTGTATGGTCTTGGCCACCGTGCTGCAGCTCAGTTTCAGGGTCTTGGCAATCTTCTTATAGCCTGTGCCATCTTTATGTAGAGCAACAATTTTTTTTTTTTTTCAGTTCCTCAGAGTTCTTTGCCATGAGGTGCCATGTTGAACTTCCAGTGACCAGTATGAGAGAGTGAGAGCGATAACGCCAAATTTAACACACCTGCTCCCCATTCACACCTGAGACCTTGTAACACTAACGAGTCACATGACACCGGGGAGAGAAAATGGCTAATTGGGGCCCAATTTGGACATTTTCACTTGGGGTGTACTCACTTTTGTGGTCAGCGGTTTAGACATTAATGGCTTTGTGTTGAGTTATTTTGAGGGGACCGCAAATTTACACTGTTACAAGCTGTACACTCACTACTTTACATTGTAGCAAAGTGTCATTTCTTCAGTGTTGTCACATGAAAAGATATAATAAAATATTTACAAAAATGTGAGGGGTGTACTCACTTCTGTCAGTCAGGAACCTAGGTGTGCTGTTCGATAGCAATCTGTCATTTGAAAGCCATGTTTCTAGCATCTGTAAAACTGCATTTTTTCATCTCCAAAGCATATCTAAATTGCGACCTATGCGCTCAACGTCAAATGCAGAAATGTTAATTCATGCGTTTATGACCTCAAGGTTAGACTATTGTAATGCTTTATTGGGTGGTTGTTCTGCACGCTTGATCAACAAACTACAGTTAGTCCAAAATGCAGCAGCTAGAGTCCTTACTAGAACCAGGAAATATGATCATATTAGCCCGGTTCTGTCAACACTGCACTGGCTCCCTATCAAGCATCGGATAGATTTTAAAATCTTGTTAATTACTTATAAAGCCCTGAATGGTTTAGCTCCTCAGTACTTGAGCGAGCTCTTATCGCATTACAGTCCTCCACGTCTGCTGCGTTCTCAAAACTCCGGCCGTTTGATAATACCTAGAATATCAAAATCGACTGTGGGCGGCAGATCCTATTCCTATTTAGCACCCAAACTCTGGAACAGTCTACCTAACACTGTTCGGGAGGCAGACACACTCTGTCAGTTTAAATCTAGATTAAAGACCCATCTCTTTATCCTGGCTTACACATAACACATTAATACGCTTCTATTATTCAAATCCGTTAAAGGATTGTTAGGCTGCATTAATTAGATCAACCGAAACCAGGAACACTCCCCATAACACACGATGTACTCGTTACATTGTAAGTAGAATGGCATCTATGCTAATATTTGTCTGTTTCTTTCCTAGTCTGTTTCTCAGTCCGTATCCGATCAGATGGTGGATCAGCACCAAGAGATGATGTCTACAGCCCTGATCGTCAGCGGAGACCAGGACACCCAGATGACCCCCAGAGATATATCCCCAGATATATCAACCAAAAATAACAAAATAACTAAAATATAATAAAATACCTAACTACATAATACTACTATTGTTAGAAATTGCAACAAATTAAAATAGAAATATAAACTTTTGAACTGCGGGTTTCGTCTGGTCAGAGGAGAACTGGCCCCCCCGACTGAGCCTGGTTTCTCCCAAGGTTTTTTTTTCTCTATTCTGTCACAGAGGGAGTTTTGGTTCCTTGCCGCTGTCGCCTCTGGCTTGCTCAGTTGGGGACACTTAATTTCTAGCGATTATCGCCGATTTGATTGCACAGATACTATTTAAACTAAACTGAGCTAGACAATGACATCTCTGAATTCAATAATGAAATGCCTTTAACTGAAAATTGAAAATTGAGTGTTTAATCTTATCATTATACATTACTGACACTCTATCCTCCAATTTGATACTGTTAAGTGCTTTGACACAATCTGTATTGTAAAAGCGCTATATAAATAAAGGTGACTTGACTTGACTTGACTTCTGTAAGACACTGTAAATGTGATTCATTATGGCAGCTCAATGGGTAGCACTGTCACCTCAAAAAGAAGGTCCTGGATGATTGTGTTGTTACCTGAATGATCCACAGCTGTTTATTTTTTGTTTGGTGATAGTTGTTCATGATTCCTATGTCCTGAACAATTAAACTGCCTGCTATTCTTCAGAAAAATTCTTCAGGTCCCACAAATTATTTGGTTTTCCGGCATTTTTTGTGTATTTGAACTCTTTCCAACAATGATTGTATGATTTTGAGATTCATCTTTTCAAACTGAGGGACTCATACGCAACTACTACAGAAGGTTCAAATGCTCACTGATGCTCCAGAAGGAAAAACCATGCATTAAGAGCCGGGGGTGAAAACCAAAGAATTTGTGGGAGCTGAAGGATGTTTCTGAGGAACAGCAGGCAGTTTAACTGACTCATGAACAACTATCACTAAACAAACAAACAAAAACAAAAACAAAACAACACAGTATTAAGAATCAAGAGGATGCAAACTTTTGAAGGGGGTCATTTTTATAAAATTAACTGTTATTTTCTCTTGTGGACTATATGTAAACATCTTTTGTTAAATCTTATTCAGGCCAGTACTAAATAACCAGTAACACACATTTTGTATGATCCCTCTTAATTTTGGTAAAATTAACATTTTACAGATTCTGCAAGGTGTATTTAAACTTTTGACTTTAACTGTACATATTTTTTCTCAATATTTCCACCATGTAACGCTGGACAAGCAGGACAGCAACTGTTTAGTACATGATTAGGTAGACCAACAGGATCTAAAGAAGGCTCTAAGACACTTTTTTTTTTTTTTTTCCCAATTTGAATTTATTTTATTTGGAAAATAAGGGACAATTGTAATTTTTTTTTTTTTTTAAAGGAAATAAGGGACGCTCAAAATATTTTTACTGTAATGTATGTCTGCCTGCAGTTAAAAAGTTCTCAGAAATAATCACATTTGTTTTGCTTAACCTATTTATGTACAATTATTCTAAACATAATTTGAATGTCATACAAAAAAAAATAAAAAATAAAAATTAATCGGCCTGAGTAAATTGTACCATTATGGAATAGTGACTGCACAAGTAGTGTAATAATTTTAAATACTGTGAAATTACATACATACTGTAGCCTACAAACCCATGGCATCCATAACTGAATGTCTATGAAACGTCAGTCAATAAAGCTTTTTAAACAATGGCACTAATTTGAACAAAAATTTTACTGCAACCATTATAGCCTATGAATGAATGAAAATGCATATGTTTCAATTAAATTGTTGAATTTGTACTTCAATAATAAATTCCAAGTTTAAGAATACTCTGGAAGTAAAATTTTTATAAATGTTTTTATTTAACAGCATTAACTTACAATAGTGAAAGACGTCTTATCCATGTAGATTGAATGTTTTCCTGCCTTGCTGGATGTTGGGCTCATGATCAATTAATTGTTTGCATTCGCCCAAACTAATCTGGCAATCAGTTACTGACTCTTACTGATACTGGAGTTTGAATTCTGACGCTGGTCTGTGTGACCATTTTCCTGTCTCCTCCAGGTTCAGAGCTGGTCTGGAGCTGTTTGGCTCATACTGTGCTTATTATTGTGCTTCACAATAAGCATTCTTCTGCTTTTGGGTCCATCCTTTCAAAGACTGTTGTAGAGAATGTTTATGAACAAGAGGATTGTGCAGAATCTTTGCAAGCAAGGATTTTACAGGACATTTCAGAGTTGTATGTTTTGTGTGTGTGAGTGTGTAATTTTCTTATACATTTTAGATAAGATATACACCATTTAAATGTAAATTAAGTGTTAGCGTTAGTTCTGGCAGGTCACGTGAGTCAAGCTTGCATCAGCTGATTCTCGGCTGATCACATCTACCTATACAACACCTATCATGGCATTCCTATATACAGGTGCATCTCAATAAATTATAATGTCTTGGAAAAGTTCATTTATTTCAGTAATTCAACTCAAATTGTGAAACTCGTGTATTAAATAAATACAATGCACACAGACTGAAGTAGTTTAAGTCTTTGGTTCTTTTAATTGTGGTGATTTTGGCTCACATTTAACAAAAACCCACTGTCAAGCTCTTTCTTTTCATGCACAATTTTCTCCGCTTGAAAGGGAGAGACACATCATCAACGGAGGCCTTAACTGGATTCCACTCTTTTTATTGGTCCAATTTTGAAAAAAAAAACTGACATAATTTGTAGCAGAAAGGTGAAAAACCTTTAAAGAGAAACAAAAGGTACAACATATGTAAATGAATTGCAAATAAACTCGTTAAACAACCACTGTTGTCATTCTGATTCTTCGTAAAGATTAATAAACATCCTTCTATGCATATCAACATCCACAAACTTTCTAAGAATTTATCCTCTCATCCTAATAGATTTTTTGTTAATTTCCTCTTAACTGGAAAATTTCTTGGCAGGTCTCAGCAGAGCTTTAGGGTGAATCCCATTTCTCTGTCTTACCCCTTCCCCTACCCCTTCGTCTTACCCCTAGCCCTTGTCCCTCGAAACCGAGTGGTAAGCGCTAGGGGTGAACACATACCCCTATGAAATGAGACATCACTTGGTTACGGTTACGTCATCATACACCGTCGCTAGCTGGCTGCTACGTCACCAGAGCCGACAAGTGTTGACCACAAACTTTGGATCGTTTTACAAACTTGTTAAAACTGTAGACATGCATGGAGTTCATTCAAGGCTAGTCTGCGGGACTGTTGTGCAACTCAGCAATGTAACGTTAGTGTAGCAAACTAGCTTTTTTTTTTTATTTTTTTTTTTTAAACATTTCAATTAAGAACATGGTTGCAAATATATATGTACAGGACTGTCGTAATTTTTAAATAAATTATTTAAGCCGAAAATACTTGAATACTTGATGATCTGGCCGCCATTGTTGCCGGTTGCGCAGTGTGTTCTGGGTACCCCTTGGTTTCAAGTAAGCTCGCGAAAATGCTTGGTTTTAAGGGGTATCCCCTTAGCCCTACCCCTCGATCAAAACGAGAATTGGGATAGCCCTTACTCTCACGTGAACGCGCAAAACTAAGGGGAAGGGGTAAGACAGAGAAATGGGATTCACCCTTAGCCTGAGGGGGCTACGGATGACGGGATGGCCTCCTCCTCCTTCGAGGTGTAGAGAAGGCCTTTGCTGTCCGCGTCCCCGGAGCCGGGCGGCCCGTCAATGAAATGGGGATCGTTGGCAAAATATCCTCAAAATGAGATCGCATTGATCGGCCCAGCTAAGAGAGGCTGCTCCGCGGTGTCACAGCATTGTTCAATTTTATTATTATTTATTATTTAGTACTCTTGTCAAAGTGTAATTTGCAGCATACTACTGACAATTAACCTGAACATTTAAGTTTCATGGCATATTTATGAACTCAGGTTAATTATTTTATTTTAACGAACGGCTTATTCGCACATGAACTTCAGAAATAAACAATGTTCTATCGTCGCTCTACCAGCGATCAAACACTATCAAAGATAAGCGAATCAATACACTCTTAACTTAATAACACTGATATTTTCCACACTGAACTATATTAGTCATCATTTGAATTTGAAATAGTTAAGCGATTAACAGATAAACACAAAAGCTGCGGATCTCTCCGTGCCGAACACAAACACATTTGCTGCATCATGAACTGTCTCGGCATCTGCTGCTACATCAGCCACATCCTTTGGTATTTTAATGCCTTGTATTTCCAGGGCTTGCATTTTTAGGTCCTGAAATTTAACACAGTTGTTTATTTAAGCTGTGAATATTTCAATTCAAAATATTTCTCACAGATTTTCATAATTAAAAATTCAACAATTCATATTCACCTTCCAGAATCCACTTCCAAAATATTCAATCTGTTTAAAAATACGATGTATAATATTTGACAGGCAAATTTCGGTGACTTTATTTCACTTTCCAAATTCGCTGCCACAAATTCAGTGGTTAAAATTCGGCACCGGGAACTGCAGGAATAGCAGTAGAGCACCAATGCATGATCTCCAGCTGCTGTCAGCCGCTCACCAGCAGGTGGTGCAAGCGGCTGTTGATGAAGGTCATATGTGGATCAAGTCATTCATTTACAAAAACTGATTTACAGAAATGGAGCAAGCACTAAGTAGAAGTTTTGATTATCGGGGCCAGTATAAACACGTGGAAACGCTGATTGTGTGTATGTTTAATTCAACATCTTTGCTGTTTCCCGTAGCCTACATGCAAACAGCTGTCTCTACCACAAAGGAGATTATAATGCTCTTTTACGCAACGGTGAAGTACAGAACTAACATTACATCTGAGGAAGACATATATTGCTTTCGGTTGTTTAGTTTCTGTAACTCTGTATCATGGCTTGTGTGGCACTGTGCTGTAATACTGGGGTTCCCCTCATACGTCACACTCCAGGATTCCCCAGCAACGCATAATGCGCCTCAGTCAAGTCACCTTTATTTATATAGCGCTTTTAACAATACAGATTGTGCCAAAGCACTTAACAGTATCAAATTAGAGGATAGAGTGTCAGTAATGTATAATGATAAGATTAAACACTCAATTTTCAATTTTCAGTTAAAGGCATTTCATTATTGAATTCAGAGATGTCATTGTCTAGCTCAGTTTAGTTTAAATAATATCTGTGCAATCAAATCGGCGATAATCGCTAGAAATTAAGTGTCCTAATACAGTGATATAAGACTGATATCAGAATACACTTTATTGATGATGATGCGAACTATATCGACAGTTAGGCAGATGTAGAATATGAACGAATGTGCAAGGTTTCACGCTGTTTCCCTCAGAAATCAGTTAAAGAAAACACATTGCACGGCTCAGTAGTGCACTAACACAATAACAGCTATTAGACTTGTTTGAGATGCACCTCGCCTGAAATGTAGGCAGCTGCAGTGAGGGGAGGAGTGAAATAAACGCAGTCAAGATGGACAGTTCTGACCTCTGATAATCAAAACTTCTACTTAGCGCTTTCTCCATTTCTGTAAATCAGTTTTTGTAAATTAATGACTTGATCCACATATGGCCTTCATCAACAGCCGCTTGCACCACCTGCTGGTGAGCGGCTGACAGCAGCTGGAGATCATGCATCGATGCTCTACTGCTATTCCTGCGCTTCCCGGATGTGCACTGCTGAATTTTCTGCCGAATTTTAACTACTGAATTTGTGGCAGTGAATTTGGAAAGTGAATTTGTGGCAGTGAATTTGGAAAGTGAAATAAAATGGCCGAAATTTGCCTGTCGAATATTATACATCGTATTTTTAAACAGATTGAATATTTTGGAAGTGAATTCTGGAAGATGAATATGAATTATTGAATTTTTAATTATGAAAATGTGTGTGAAATATTTTGAATTGAAATATTCACAGCTTAAATAAACAACTATGTTAAATTTCAGGACCTAAAAATGCAAGCCCTGGAAATACAAGGCATTAAAATGCAAGCGCTGTTAATTGCAATGCATCTTTTTTTTTCGATTTGTGGAATTCAGCATGCTTTATTTTTCAAAAACTATTGTCATTATTCTGCTTCCATAGAAAACTAAGAAACTACCTGTAATTGACCATGAAAACTTTAATATTTGTTTAATATTTTTAATAAATAAAGTTACAGTGAAATAAGACGTGCCCACCCGTAGCTACGCTACTGATTTTAATATTCATGTAGATAATTAAATATAATTCATAAATATATAACTTAATTTTTGATTAGTAATATGCATTGCTAAGAACTTAATTTGGACAACTTTAAAGGCGATGTTCTCAATATTTAGATTTTTTTTTGCACCCTCAGATTCCCGATTTTCAAATTGTATCTTGGCCAAATATTGTCCTATCCTAACAAATCATACATCAATGGAAAGCTTATTTATTCAGATTTCAGATGATGTATAAATATTTTAACATTTAAAAAAAAAAAAAACCCTTATGACTGGTTTTGTGGTCCAGGGTCACATATATCTAAATTACGACCTATGCTCTCAACGTCAAATGCAGAAACGTTAATTCATGCTTTCATGACCTCAAGGTTACTGTAATGCTTTATTGGGTGGTTTTTCTGCATGCTTACAAAACTAGTAGACCATATTAACCCTGTTCTTTCAACACTGCACTGGCTCCATCGTATAGATTTTAAAATCTTGTTAATTACTTATAAAGCCCTGAATGGTTTAGCTCCTCAGTACTTGACCAAGCTCTTATTGCATTATAGTCCTCCATGTCCGCTGCGTTCTCAAAACTCTGGCCATTTGATAATACCTAGAATATCAAACTCATCTGCGGGCGGGCGATCTTTTTCCTTTTTAGCGCCCAAAATCTGGAACAATCTACCTAACACTGTTCGGGAGGCAGACACATTCTGTCAGTTTAAATCTAGATGAAAGAACCATCTCTTTAACCTGGCTTACACATAATACACTATCACATTTCTAAAATTCAAATCCGTTAAAGGATTGTTAGGCTGCATTAATTAGGTCAACCAGAACCAGGAATACTTCCCATAAGACCGATGTACTTGTTACATCATACAAATAATGGCATCTACGATAATATTAGTCTGTTTCTTTCTTATTCCGAGGTCTCCGTAGCCATCCAGATCAGATGGTGGATCAGCACCTAGAGATGACCTCTACAGCCGTGAATGTCAGTGGAGATCAGAAAAACTAGATGAGCCCCAGAGACAGATCCCCAGTGAAGACCTCGTTGGTCATCGCCACAAGACACAAGAGACATTGCACGAACACCATTGGAAGAGAACTAAACTGAGCTGGACAATAACATCACTGAATCAACAATTAACTGACTTTAAATGAAAAACTGACTGTTTTCCATTGTCCTCTTGCATTATCAACACACCCCAATCTGTATTGTATAAAGTACTATATAAATAAAGGTGACTTGACTTGAAGATTTTTATTAGTTGAACACTTCCTTGTGATGTCTGTGAATGATTCCACAGATATACATTAAATTTGATTTAATTCAGATGATACAATTTACAAACAAACTGATCATTATGATAAAAGTATCCATCAATGTGCACTTGCTCATGTCATGAGCACAAGCACATTTTCACTCTTTCTTCTCCATGTCAGTGGCTCCCTTAAGATGTATTCGACCGTAAAACTCTGAAGGTTTACTTTTTGATATTGTCTAATATACAAAGCAAATGGCATGCATTGATATTGGGGCTACAGATGAGATGCCAGAAATAATGCTGGTCTGTTATATGTTTGTTGCAAAAATATGTTATAATAATAATAATAATACTAATTAGTAACAGATAGTCTACTAATACTCTAAATGACTGGTAATTGACGTATAGTTAGAAACTTACTTATAGTTAGTAGAATGTCTAAACTATCAGAATAAAGTTGTTACCAGAATGTATCTCTCTCTGTAGCTCTCTCTCACATTCAGTCACACACACTTACACACACACACACACACACTCCCATTCTGACCTTAAGAAAGACACATTCTCCTCCCTTAGACCATGCTAATTAGCTACTAAGCTTAAATAAGCTTATTAGCATGCTATGAGCATGTAATTCCCAAAGCACACTTTTAGAGAGAAGGAGAAGACGAGAGGAGAAGAGTGAAGGGGAATGTCAGGAGAATGTCCTTCCCCCTGCCTCAGGCTTTATGGTGGTTTCTTGGGAAAAGATTTGAATCTGACAGATGTTGCCATGAGAGAAATAGAAAATCCTGTTTAAACACTTGGAGAGACATCTGCCAAATTATAATGCAGGACAGAAATACACACACAACAACAACAACAAATCAGATTGGGGAAAATGTGTCATCAGTTAGTCAAGTCAGAAGGAAAGTGAACAAAGGGTACACTGCACGCATCTTCATTTTTTTATTAAATTTTTTTATCACATAACATGAATCCTTAAAGATGTCTATCAATGCAAGCGTCATTTGGTCAGTACTTGTCTTTTGAATAACTATAGGCATTGTGCTGAAAGATGATCCATGCATTCTATTCTATATTTTTCCTTATGCCCACCAAGTGCCTATTGTGACACCTAACCACCTAAACATCACCACAGTCTTCCTCATCGTCCACAAAGTGCCTATCTGACTCTAATTGCCTGTCGTGTCCAGTCAACTGTCCAGACATAACCACGAGGTGCCCCCTAAACATGTGTTTTTTGTCTTGTGACAATGAGACATATCTCTAAATTGGTAGTTTCAACACAAGGGTAGCCGAGGGGGCCCCAAGGTGCAATCCATAGTTTCAAAGTTCTATGTTGTTCCTGTGTATGTGTTTCAGCAGTTCGGCATGATACATCCATACATGGTTCAGCTTTCTTCATCCAAGAGGGTCTTTCTGGGCCCCAGTGACTAAGAGCAGGTCAAGTTTAGGACCAAAAGGGCCCCTGGGTGCCAGAAAGCAGAGCATCCCATGTACAATTTATCCCATTCATTTTCATAGGTGTTTTGTGGACAGCAGAGAATAAGTGTTGTTTTGGATTGCTAGAATTTGCCCTCTCAATGTTTTGTAAGGGGACAAGTGACACCATTTTCTGTGAAGTTCAGGGGCCGAACAGGGGCTGTTGACACGTGCAACTTATTCCATTCATTTTTTTTTTTATAGGTGCTTCATGGACAGAGCCCGATCACCCCGAAATTGACACATAGGCCTCGCCACAGTCCCCTGGGACAGTGTCCAGAGTGCAGACAGACAATACAGAGCAGGTTACTTCTGTTATGAAACAAGGTCTCATGACTCTCAGCTTTCAAATTTTGTCATTTTTAAAGAAATTCAAACAATTAATACCGTTTTGTGGCTCTGTAATTGTAACAGTGTCAACGAGACGGGAGTCGAGCAGATCCAAGTGCAAGCTTTTATTATTTAACATGGTCATAACACAGGCAGGGTCGACCTTAAACAGATCTCTTTTCATATTTACATGAATAAATGAACATGAATAAATATCAGAAAGTATTTTATTTCAACTAAGGAACACACCATTTTTCAAGTGTAATTCCACCGAAGTTCTCTACTCTTCTGTCTGATTTGTGGTTAAGGCTAGACGGGATACAGCTGCGGCTACTGGGCATGCGCATTTACAGATTTTCTGAGCCAACAATATAACGTGAAACCTATGAAAATTGTTTAAAAAAAGTACATAGCACCATAGTTTCATTACTTTAGAGTGTCGCAGTGACTGTCTTTTTGCAGTAAAGGACCTGTCATAGTTTAATGAGTGGGAAGATGACATGAAGCGACACGATATATGCATATATAGCTCCCGATTGGGACAAAGTTCACAGATTTTGTCCACAGAATGATAAGAGCACACATTTTAACATATTATTTTATTATTTAACACTCTGTATTTTAACTTAAGTGCTGCAAGCCATGCATAAAGTGCTGGACATGACAGGTTTTCTGGTATGCAAAACAAGCACTTTAAAAGAATTCCTTAGCTTATTGCCGTTACGGTGGCAGCCAACAACAGCACAGCTTAACCCTCCACACATATTTATATTTTGTTATATTGAAAAAGTTTCAATTCTGTCTATCTTTTTTATCCCGTTTTAACATGGATTTCTATGGAATCCAGCTGTAGCTGTTGGGCAAGATAGCGGATAGCAGTGATGGCACATAATATCCGCGTTCTGATTGGTCAGATCACCTGTCAATCAAGCTCTCTGCGAGCAGTCAGTTGGAACAAAGAGACCCACTTGACCACAAATCACCTGTGAAGTTTCCATTGAATAAGTTGCAAGTGGGGCGTTGGATATACAGTTGTGAAAAGGTCACAGGACCTCAAAATTTGGCACAGTGGTGGTGGAAGAGACAGAGACTTTATATTTTTGGAGCTAGTTTTGAGTTATATTCCTGCCTTAAATTCCTGTTTGTTTATCTCTTCCATTTTTGCTCCAACAAAGTTCAGATTTATCAGTGAAGATTAATCCTCATATTTGTCATCCGTTGTGACAGAAACAGATTAAGGAACACATTCACTAATAACCAAGAGGTTTTCCTCAATAAACTCCTAATTTGCTGCTTATTGATAGTAAATAAGGTTTAGTTATGTTTAGGTATTTGGTAGGGTTAAGGGATTTAGAATATGGCAATTCAGAATAAGGCATTAATATGTGTTTTTAAGTACTAATAAACAGCTAATATGCTAGTAATATGCATGCTAATAAGCAACTAGTTAATAGTGAATAGTGTTCCCAAATCAAAAGTGTTTCTGATTTTTTGGTGACATTTTTTAATAAAATGTCAAAAGGATAACTCTCAAGGTTTATTTTTACAGCCAACACAAGTTTGAAAATCTTTGTGCACACTGATTGAGGAACACCCATTAGTGTTCTGAAATCCATATATGTGTTCTGCAGAGATATATACATGAGTTGTGTTCAGCCATTTTGTGAATTCAACCTTAACTGTACAATACAATACCACACACAAAACAGTCTGTTTTACGTAAAAAATAAATTAAAACTCTTGTATAGAGCACAGCTTAAACCAGTTAATTCATATTTGCTGTGAAAACAAAAGTAAAGTCATTTTCAATGTAATTCTATAACTGTCTGAGGTGTAAGAGCTTGCTTGGTAAGATGCACCCTCTACATCCCATGTACATGTTGTAACAGCCCATACTGCTGATACTATGGATTTATTTAGGGTGCAGTTTTACTACAGCCCTCTGGGGGCTCTAGGGCGCTCCCCTCCTCTATATTAAGCCCAGGTGTGGTAGTAGAGTGAGTTACATTGTTTGGTTGGGAGCATGGCTTCTCATGCTACCTTCAATGTTTAGAGTCCCGGTTGAGAAACGCCGATGTTTTAAGCTCAATCAATGTAAGTGTTTATCTTTGTAAGTTTATTTGTGTTACTTTGCTTGTGTTTGTTTATTTGGTTATTTTCTTTGAAGAATGTGTTTGTTAGCACTCTGGTTCTCAGTATGTGTTTGCGTTCTAGAGGGACTCTTTTGAGGGTTATTCTTGCTACTGAAGGCCACGCTGTCTGTACCTGGGAGATATTTCTAGGATGGGATTCCTGTTGCTGTCGTGGACAGTTTGAGTTTCCTCACTCGGGGACTAGAGTGGTTTTGGGACTATATGGTTGAGTTTGTTGGATGCACATTGAGCTTTGTCGTCTTCATCAGAATCATCGCCATCTTCGATTATCATCGTCTACCATGTCTTCAATGATAAGTACTACAGACATTCAGTGACATTCATGTTCCCCATTGGACTATGCTACAGGTTTAACTTACAAACAGGAGTGGAAACTCTGGTTGAATGCTTGCAAACCCACATACTTGCATTTCACAAAGCAACCGAGACTGTTGTTTATGTTGTGATTGGTTTATGCCAAATACTACCACACAATAATAATTTGTTTAATCTCACTCTGTGTATTGATTTGGTCATTGTGTCAACATATTTGTGTTTTAAGGTACACTTATGAAGAAAGGTTGGTGGGCCCCTCTCTCAAAATATATTGTAGTGGCTCATTCTTTTAAAGAGAAGGGGAGCGGTTACGTATTGGCGCCCGAACAGGGACCATTAAGCCTTTTATATTTGTTACCTTTAACAGTGACCATGTCTTACAATAGGGATAGCCAGATTGCTCTGGCTGGGGTTGAGGCCATGCCTGATGGGGAGTTTGCTTCTGCTCCGTTCACCACACGAAGGGAACCCCTAAGAGACTTAATCCACACTTTTATTGACTTGTATATTGATTCAGATGACGAAAGTGTGGGAATTGAGGACAATGTACCTGAGGTTCCAGATGATTCCCATTTTCCACCTCCACCACCACCGGAGACTGATCCTGAATCAAACCATGACCCGGCTACTTCAGTGGGATCTTTGATTGATCTTACATACATCGATTGCTCATTGCTATTCGATTGCTTCAGTCTGTTGTGCTGCTGAGAGGTTTGTGTTTGTAGCTCTGTGTACCTTCGTGTTTTATTGAATCTCTACCTTACTTTCACTCCCTTTTGTCTAAAGTGATAATATATAACTTAATTCCCACCATATTTCTGGTGTTATCTTTCAAACTAATCTAACTAATTTGATCGTTCGCCTTTAAAAACCGCAAGTGCAGCTTGTTAGCCCGTTAGCTTGTCACTCGTGGTTCCATTTGCATTTCTATTATTTATTTATTTTCTCGCTCCGTTTTTCACGAGCTCATCAAACAACAGTGGTAAGTTAAGTTGGTATCATTCATCAATCACGGTGAGTAATGGCTTCTTCTCCTGCTATTGTTGTTTGCACTGTTTGCCACATGTATAGCTTATGTGTCTCTGTCAGCAGCGAGGGATTCACATGTGATAAATGCAGGGAAATAGTTAGGCTGACAGAGAAGGTTTTAGAACTAGAGACATGCATCCAAACTTTAGTTGAGGACAGTAAGAATGTGAGGGCTGTAGATACTGCTTTGGATGCGACTAGCTCAGGGAGTCCTGTACATTGTTCGGTTTCGGTTGAGCCCCTGCAGCAGGGCCTGCACCTGGGTGACAGTGAGGCGGCCTAGTTGCGGGTCAAAACACCACTCTTCCGTTCCGATCAAAACATCAAACAGGTTCTCCCCACTCAGTGAAGCACCCACTGAGAAACCTGATGAAAGTGCTCTAGTTATTGGTGATTCTATTGTACAGAACGTGAAAATAGAGACACCAGCCACCATAGTCCATTGTTTACCAGGAGCCAGAGCGCCTGACATCTTGGCAAATTTAAAAGTGCTGACTAATGCTAAACGTAAATTCAGTAAGATTGTTATCCACGTCGGCGCTAATGATGTTTCGACTTCGCCAGTCGGAGATCACTAAAAATAATGTTAAAGAGGTGTGTGAACTTGCAAGTACGATGTCAGACACTGTAATATGCTCTGGTCCCTTCCCTGCTTACCGGGGTGATGAGATTCATAGCAGACTGTCGTCACTTAATGGCTGGATGTCTAAGTGGTGCCTGCAAAATAACATAGGCTTTATAGACAATTGGAAGAATTTTTGGGGCAGACCTGACCTGTTGAAAAGAGATGGTGTTCATCCCTCCTGGGGTGGTGCCGCTCTTCTCTCTAGAAATATGGCACATAGTCTTAGAGTTCGTACTTGACTAACTGGAGCCCAGGTTAGGAAGCAGACAGACTGGCTAAACCGATCGTCTGCTAGCCGCCTCACGTCACCAAAGTCAGTTAACTCTCAGCACATAGAAACTTTTTCACCGAGATATCACTCTATAGAGACTGTGTCTGTTCCCCAAACTAGAAAATACAGAAAACATCCAAACCAAAGTAATAGTAACAATTTAATTGATGTTCAACAAATAAAAAACAGATATAATACAGATAAACACATGATAAAGCTTGGCTTACTGAATATTAGATCCCTTTCTTCAAAAGCACGAGTATAACGAGTACACTCGTGCCCTAAAGAGAGCAGCCCGGAAAATGGAGCGCAGCTGGAGGAAAACTAAATTAGAGGCATTTCGTTTAGCTTGGCGGGAAAGTACCCTATCCTACAGAAAAGCATTAAAAACTGCTAGATCTGATTACTTTTCGTCTCTTCTAGAAGAAAACAAACATAATCCTCGGTATTTATTCAATACAGTAACTAAATTAACGAAAAATCAAGCATCAACAGGTGTTGGCATTTCCCAAGAGCATAGCAGTAATGACTTTATGAACTACTTCACTTCCAAGATCGATACTATCAGAGATAAAATTGTATCCTTGCAGCCGTCAGCTACAGTATCGCATCAGAGAGCGCACTATAGATCCCCTGAGGAACAATTCCATTCATTCTCTACTGTAGGAGAGGAAGAATTGTATAAACTTGTTAAATCATCTAAACCAACAACATGTATGTTAGACCCTATCCCATCTAAACTACTAAAAGAGCTGCTTCCAGAAGTCATAGATCCTCTTTTGGCTATTATTAATTCATCATTGTCATTAGGATATGTCACCAAAACCTTCAAATTGGCTGTTATTAAGCCTCTCATTAAAAAACCACAACTTGACCCCAAAGATCTAGTTAATTACAGACCGATCTCAAATCTCCCTTTTCTGTCAAAGATACTAGAAAAGGTAGTATCCTCACAATTATATTCCTTCCTAGAGAAAAATGATATCTGTGAGGAATTCCAGTCAGGATTTAGATCGTATCATAGTACTGAGACTGCACTCATCAGAGTTACAAATGACCTGCTTCTATCATCTGATCGTGATTGTATCTCTTTATTAGTTCTACTGGATCTTAGCGCTGCGTTCGACACTATCGACCACAACATTCTTTTGAATAGACTAGAAAACTTTGTTGGCATTAGTGGAAGTGCCTTGGCATGGTTCAAATGCAGTTATACTTTCACTGGAGTACCTGACCCCACCCCTACCCTAAACCTACCCAGTTCTGAACAATAATAACGATAAATTTCCCAGTATTGCGTCGGCATATTGATGCTAAGGGTTTCCGTGCGTTGAGCACGGCTGATGCCTGTCACTGACTTACATTGGTATCACTTCTGTGAGCCCATCACGGAATTTTTTCTGTGAGCCCATCACGGACTTTTCGGCGATTCCGTGATGCCACCACAGATTCGGAGGTTAATTAAGTCCGTGAACATTACACGGAATTCTGTGAGATCATGATGATCTTTCATTTGAAAGCCATGTTTCTAGCATCTGTAAAACTGCATTTTTTCATCTCAAAAGCATATCTAAATTGCGACCAATGCTCTCAACGTCAAATGCAGAAATGTTAATTCATGCGTTTATGACCTCAAGGTTAGACTATTGTAATGCTTTATTGGGTGGTTGTTCTGCACGCTTGATCAACAAACTGCAGTTGGTCCAAAATGCAGCAGCTAGAGTCCTTACTAGAACCAGGAAATATGACCATATTAGCCCAGTTCTGTCAACACTGCACTGGCTCCCTATCAAATATCGGATAGATTTTAAAATCTTGTTAATTACTTATAAAGCCCTGAATGGTTTAGCTCCTCAGTACTTGAGCGAGCTCTTATCACATTATAGTCCTCCACGTCCAATGCATTCTCAAAACTCTGGCCGTTTGATAATACCTAGAATATCAAAATCGACTGCGGGCGGCAGATCCTATTCCTATTTAGCACCCAAACTCTGGAACAATCTACCTAACACTGTTTGGGAGGCAGACACACTCTGTCAGTTTAAATCTAGATTTAAAGACCCATCTCTTCAGCCTGGCTTACACATAACACACCAATACGCTTCTATTATTCAAATCCGTTAAAGGATTGTTAGGCTGCATTAATTAGATCAACCGGAACCGGGAACACTCCCCATAACACACGATGTACTCGTTACATCGTAAGTAGAATGGCATCTACGCTAATATTTGTCTGTTTCTTTCCTATTCTGTTTCTCAGTCTGTATCCGGTCAGATGGTGGATCAGCACCAAGAGATGATGTCTACAGCCCTGATCGTCAGCGGAGACCAGGACACCCAGATGACCCCCAGAGACATCTCCCCAGTGACAACCTCGATTGAATACAATAAAACTAAAAAAATATATAACAAAATAACTAAAATATAATAAAATGCCTAACTACATAATACTACTATTGTTAGAAATTGCAACAAAATTAAAATAGAAATATAAACTTTTGAACTGCGGGTTTCGTCTGGTCAGAGGAGAACTGGCCCCCCGACTGAGCCTGGTTTCTCCCAAGGTTTTTTTTCTCCATTCTGTCACAGAGGGAGTTTTGGTTCCTTGCCGCTGTCGCCTCTGGCTTGCTCAGTTGGGGACACTTAATTTCTAGCGATTATCGCCGATTTGATTGCACAGATAATATTTAAACTAAACTGAGCTAGACAATGACATCTCTGAATTAAATAATGAAATGCCTTTAACTGAAACTTGAAAATTTAGTGTTTAATCTTTTTATACATTACTGACACTCTATCCTCTAATTTGATACTGTTAAGTGCTTTGACACAATCTGTATTGTTAAAAGCGCTATATAAATAAAGGTGACTTGACTTGAACGTCTGACAGATCGGTTTGCTGGTATTGAAGATCAACTAGCTAACTTTGGCCAGAGAGTGAGTACAAACGTTTCTTATGGTGAATTTGAGAGACGATGCAAAAAGGTAGAGGAAAGAATGTCATATCAGATACAACGTGAGTGTGAGAAAGTAAATAGTCAAGTGGAACTACTGGTTCAGGAGCTGGGCCAATCTGTTGTAGATTGCTTGAAGCGAAGGGATCGTCAATTGGAGCACAGATTCCAATCCTTGTTGCCATCTGCATCCACCTCGATTGCCCCCGTCCTTAATTCTACAATTTCCTTTCCCCACTCTAAACAGCTGGACTGTACACTGTAAGTTGCATTTCTTTATTTACCTATGCAAAGCAGCCAATCCGCAGTACAGTATAATCCCCCAGTGAAATTAGATTTCCCCACCTTTGGTAATACCCAAGAGGATGATCCTGTGGTATTTATTGAACATTGCGAAGAATATTTTGCTGTCCGACCCCTTAGCGACGATGAAATCCTCGCCTCACTCACTGCTGTCCTCAAGGGCACCGCAAAGGATTGGTGGATGGCAGAACGAAGGAAGGTGTACAACTGGAGACAGTTTAAAGAGTTTTCTGCACTCATTTTTAAGTGAGGACTATGATGATGTTGCAGCAAGAAAACTGTTAGAGAGGAAACAAGGTGCCAAAGAAAGTATCAGAGATTTTGCATTTCACTATCGAGCATTATGTTTGCAGTGGAGAAAAGGAATGACTGAGAAGGAAATGGTCCAAGCCATTCTTAGAAATTGTAATCCCCGGCTTGCTAGTTTACTACGTGGGACCATCAAAGATGTGGGAGAATTAGTACGGGTTGGAACCCAAATAGAGAGAGATTTTGATGAGTCCAAAAGATATTGGAGTCAGGCCAATGTGGAGGAACAGAAGAGGAAAGTCTCCTCAGTTCACGATCCTCAGCGAAAACCACCACAAGCAAGCCATCGAGTAGTGCAATCTTTCCAAAATTCTGTGCAACAAGACTATAGAAATATCATCCTGCCGATAATTCTACAGGACAGGTATGCCATTGCCATGGTTGACACAGGTAGCACTTACTCGCTGATCCAGAAATCTTTTTGGAACAAGTTGTGGCCCCAAGAGCAGTACCAACCCAGTGAAGAACAATCCTTTCTACTGGCCAATGGACAAAAGCAGACCGCCATTGGAAAGGTGACGTGGAAGTGAGAAGTGCAAGGACAGATTGTAGACCTGGCATTTTATATAATGAGGGATGCTGATCTGACAGTACCCATCATACTGGGAATGGATTTTCTGTTGAAGACCGGAATGGTGCTAGACTTTCACAATGCCCAGTATAGCCTGCCCATTGCAGGGTCTATGAAAGTAAAAACCTTCCCCTTTCTTCATCATAATATCAATCCCACCATGCATTTTTACCTTGCCATTTCTTCACCTGCCTGCAGCGACGAAACTCTTCAGTGCATACACCAACTTTCTTCGGCAGCAGACACAGATCAACAAACAAAAGAAAAGTTGGAGAGTTTAATGTTGAGCTGGCCTACTGTGTGTACTCAAGAAATTGGTCGCACTAACCTTGTTAAACACCGCATCATTACCACTGATGAAGTACCGGTAAGGAAGCGTGTGTATAAGGTCTCTATTGAAAAGCAGCAGTTCATTGAAGAGCAGATACAGGATCTGCTAAACAAAGGGATCATTCGACATCTACATCTCCTTGGGCTTCTCCGGTAGTGGTGGTACAAAAGAAGGATGGCGGATCTAGGCTGTGTATTGACTATCGTGGATTGAATGCTAAGACTCACCTAGATGTTTACCCCATGCCCCAGATACAGGATATCTTGGAGTCACTACATGGTGCCACTATTTTTAGTACATTGGACCTAAAAAGTGGTTACTGGCAGCTGGAAATGGAGTCCGACAGCATTCAAAAGACAGCCTTTGTAACATCCACAGGGCTATATGAATTCCTTTGTCTTCCCTTCGGCCTAAAAAATGCCTCTGCGTCTTTTCAAAGGCTAATGGAACATGCTCTCCGAGAAGTGAGGGGCAAGTGTTCCATGGTATATATTGATGACATTGTCATTTACTCTAAGACCATGGGAGAACATCTTCAACACCTCTACCGAGTATTCACATGTGTCCATAAGGCTGGACTCACGCTTAATCTGAAGAAATGCAATTTTATTCAGAGATCACTTACATTCCTTGGACATATAGTCTCAGATGAAGGTGTAAAGACAGATCCAGCTAAAGTCGATGCAGTGAAATCATTCCCTGTCCCTCAATCCATCAAGGACGTACAAAGGTTCTTAGGATTGGCGGGTTGGTACCACCATTTTATATCTCACTTTTCAGAGAAAGCCGCACCACTGCACGCTTTGTCCAAATCCACGTCGAGTTTTTCTGCTTCAGAGCAGTGTCAGTGTGCATTTGACACAATCAAGCAAGATCTGGTACAAGCTCCTGTTTTAATAGCACCCGATTTTAGCAAGAGTTTTTGAGTGCAAACTGAAGCAAGTGACCTAGGCCTGGGAGCTGTTCTTACTCAGGAATCCTCAGGAGAGGAGCATGTGATTGTTTATGCATCCCGGTTGCTCGGAGGAGCCGAGAAAGCATATTCAGTATCTGAGAAGGAGTGTTTGGCCGTAGTCTGGGCTGTTGAAAAATGGCGGCCATACCTTGAAGGTCGGCCCTTCGAAGTCATCACTGACCATGCTGCCCTGACATGGGCCTTCCAACACCCAAAGCCGCCTTCTCGCCTCATTCGTTGGACAATACGGTTACATGGATTCCATTTCACTGTAAAATACAGGAAGGTACAATGTAACATGGTACCGGACGTATTATCCAGAACTCAAAATCACAATGCTCTGCCTGATACGATCTTCATTGTTAACGCTTCCAAGACCACTGCATCACAAGTCAGCATGCCAGTAGACCTCACTCGAATTGCAATATCACAAAGTAATGACAGTGAAGTTCAAGAGCTGATGGCCAAAGCTGAGAATCAGACTGTACCAGATGCTTCACGAATTCAGTACATTGTGAAGAATGGTTTTGTGTTTCGCAGTGTGCCTGATGGTCAGAAAGGACAGAAATACCAACTGATAATTCTATCTGTTCATCGGGAGGCCTTTCTGAATTATGCCCACGACAATCCACTCAGAGGGCACCTGGGAAAACTAAAAACTTTTCTCAGACTTCTAGACACAGTGTACTGGCCTAGTATAAGATCTGATGTGTGGAAATATTGTAAGGAATGCCACATTTGTCAGAAATACAAACCTTCTGTGACAAAGCTGTCTGGTCATTTGCAGACTACTCCTGTAGTCGAACCTGGGTACATGATAGGAGTTGATCTCATGGGTCCTTTCCCCAAAAGTGCCAGACAGAATGAACACCTCCTTGTCACCGTTGACTATTGCTCCAAATGGGTGGAATTGATTCCTTTAAGAAAGGCTAAAACACCTCAGATAGCTAGAATTCTTGTAGAAGAGATCTTTACCAGATGGGGGACTATCTATTGTCATATCGAGGGACTCAATTTACCTCTCACCTTATCAGCTTAATGTGCAAACAGTGGGGAGTTGTTCAAAAGTTGACTACTGCGTACCATCCTCAGACAAATTTGACTGAGCGGGTAAATCGTAATCTTAAAACCATGATAGCATCCTATGTAGGAGAACAACATCGGCAGTGGGACAAATGGTTAGCAGAATTCAGATTCGCCATTAATTCTGCCTGGCATGAGAGCACAGGATTTACCCCGGCAGAAGTCGCTCTTGGGCGCAAACTCAAAGGACCTATGGAAAGAGCTCTTCAGCAACCACCTGACCCTGACAGCCCTTTCTATTCCTTACTTGACCGACAAAAGGACCTCGTCAGTCTGGTAAAGGAGAATGTGGAGCGAGCCCAAGCCAAGCAGAAACGGTACTACGACCAGCGCCACAAACCAGTACAGTTTCATGTTGGAGATGTAGTTTGGGTACGGACTCATCCTTTATCCAGAGCAGATGCTGGCTTTATGGCCAAACTTTCCGCAAAATGGAAAGGTCCCGCAAAAGTTGTCAAACGCTTAGGTCCTGTTAATTACTCTGTTTCCCTTGAGTCTGATCCGTCTAACGTTGATACCTACCATGTACAGAATCTTCAGATTTGTCACAGATTGACAAATCTTCCATTGAGCAGGGGGGTATGTAACAGCCCATAGTGCTGATACTATGGATTTATTTAGGGTGCAGTTTTACTACAGCCCTCTGGGGGCTCTAGGGCGCTCCCCTCCTCTATATTAAGCCCAGGTGTGGTAGTAGAGTGAGTTACATTGTTTGGTTGGGAGGAAGCATGGCTTCTCTTGCTACCTTCAATGTTTAGAGTCCCTGTTGAGAAACGTCGATGTTTAAAGCTCAAGCAATGTAAGTGTTTAACTTTGTAAGTTTATTTGTGTTTCTTTGCTTATTTGGTTATTTTCTTTGACGAATGTTTGTTAGCACACTGGTTCTCAGTATGTGTTTGCGTTCTAGAGGGACTCTTTTGTACCGGTGGTTATTCTTGCTACTGAAGGCCACGCTGTCTGTACCTGGGAGATATTTCTAGGATATTTCTTCTGTTGCTGTCGTGGATGGTTTGAGTTTCCTCACTCGGGGACTAGAGTGGTTCTGGGACTATATGGTGGAGTTTGTTAGATGCACATTGAGCTTTGTCGTCTTCATCAGAATCATCGCCATCTTCTTCGATATCATCGTCTACCATGTCTTCAATGATAAGTACTACAGACATTCAGTGACATTCATGTTCCCCATTGGACTATGCTACAGGTTTAACTTTCAACCAGAGTTTCCACTCCTGTTTGTATGCTTGCAAACCCACATACTTACATTTCACAAAGCAACCGAGACTGTTGTGATTGGTTTATGCCAAATTCTAGCACACAATAATAATTGGTTTAATCTCACTCTGTGTATTGATTTGGTCATTGTGTCAACATATTCGTGTTTTAAGGTACACTTATGAAGAAAGGTTGGTGGGCCCCTCTCTCAAAATATATTGTAGTGGCTCATTCTTTTAAAGAGAAGGGGAGCGGTTACAATGTATAGAAGCAGACAGGGTGTTTGCCATTGCTGAAGAGATCACTACAGCTAAGTGGAGTGTTCCTAACCCTATAAATTGCTGTTACTGCATAAAATATTCTTTAATATTCCATCATACAGTTTTGGGAGGAACTGGATTTGTTAGTTGCACATTCCAGTATTTGAAACAATGTTAAATATTAGGAGTTTAAAAATTATGTTTGAGAACTTAAACTTGTTCAAGTTTTATTTGTTATAGTTTATGTATTTTGTTGTACAAATGTTAAGTGTTGATTTATTCCTGTTCTGTATGTCACACAGCATTTGAACCAGAATATTTTGCACTACAGTAATTGTGGCAGAAAATTTACTAGTAAAGTCAAATTTATTTATATAGCGCTTTTAACAATACAGATTGTGTCAAAGCACTTAACAGTATCAAATTGGAGGATAGAGTCAGTAATGTATAATGATAAGATAAAACACTCAATTTTCAGTTAAAGGCATTTCATTATTGAATTCAGAGATGTCATTGTCTAGCTCAGTTTAGTTTAAATAGTATCTGTGCAATCAACTCGGCGATAATCGCTAGAAATGAAGTGTCCCCAACTGAGCAAGCCAGAGGCGACAGCGGCAAGGAATTATTATTACTATTATTATTTAGAGGTGCAACGGTACGTGTATTCGTACAGAATGGTTCACTGGGAAAATTCCAAATGGAAGTGATAATCCCTATGTCCTGCTCCCTTCAAAAGGTAGAGTCCTTGGAGTGGGGACTTTTGGGTGAGCAGGGCACGTGCCTGCCCTTCCATTTGAATTTGCCCGTGAACCGTTCTGTACGAATACACGCATCTACACCCCTATTATTATTATTATTATTGTTTGTTGTGTAAATAAACTGAATACATGTAAAATATATATAGTTTACAAATGGATTTGGAAATAGGGTATGAAAATGGTAATTTACCAGGCATATCTTGAGCAAACTTGCTGACTTCTCAAGCAGGAAAAGTAGCAATCCCTCAAGAGCCGTTGTTTTACGATGTTTGGTAATGTCACTCACCTTAAAAAAACAAACAAACATATATTTTGTTTATAAAGTCTGCATTTGTTCTTTCTGCTTTAGGAGGTGAAGGTACAGTACACCCAAAAATGATTCTGTCATCTTTTACTCTAACCCACGTTAATCCAAACCCATATAATATAGGAAGATGTCTACACAGTCAATGCATTTTTTACATGGTAAATAAAATACAGTCGATTATAAAACATAACTACGTACCAGTGATTTTAAAGAAAAGCTGGATTTATCTGGCACGACACCACTCCTCCTTCACATCAGCTTTGAAAAGAACTCAATGTGCACAACATCAGAAACACGCTGCGAAATAGATTAGGCCGTAAGTTTGAGAAGACCACATTCATTATACATGGCAAATAAAATTGATCGATTATAAAATATTATTACTACATACCAGGCACGATATCACCCCTCGTCAGCATCAACTTTTTGAAATCTGCGTCATACAGCCGAAGTAGCTGAAGTATCAAAGTGCGCATGCGTTCAAGGTTCAAACTGCGCACGCGCTAACAAGAAATGTTAGAATCAATGAAAACTTAAACTTCTTAGTTAGACCAACAAAATATTGCATGTTTTTAACATTTAAGCAACGAATTTGTTGAATCAACTTAGTATAATGCATGAACACTTCCAATGAAAATATCATAGTTCATTTTACTGTTTTATGTTTATTAGGAGGACTTTTTGAAAGTTGGCTTTTTTACAGTGTAGCGTATCCTTTAGGATTTGTAAGATGTTTAGTGACTGTATTAAGAAGAGTCAGTACAGCATCATCTGTGCCTCTATTTCTCTTATATGCAAACTGAAATGGATCTTACTTAGAGGCCACACTTGAAGTTAAATGATTAGCTAAAACTCGCTCCATAGTTTTGCATAATATAGAAGTTATTGCAATAGGTCGATAATCATTTGGCATACTTGCACCTGGTTTTTTAGCCACAGGTTGAATCACTGAGTATTTCCATAGTTTTGGCACTGCACTTTTGTCCAAGAGAAATTTAAATAGCCTTGTAAAAACTCCCTTTAATTGAGGAGCACAGTCTTTAAGAAGACGAGCTTTAAGACCATCCGGGCCAGTGGTCTTATTTGACTTTAGTTTTCTAAGACTTGCAATAACATCTGTCTCCTTAATAACTATAGATTCCTCTACACTAAGATTTTTACATATCTCATCGCATTCTGTCTGACCTTCCACTGTATCGAATCTACAATAACAATTATTCAAATCATTAATAAAGGTTTGACAATTTCTGACCAAACTATAATCTGACCTGCCCAGTAGTGTGTTTAGTCCCTTCCAAGCCTGTCTGACACTACCTGTTAAAAAATTACTCTCAATTTTCGTTTTAAAGTCAAATTTTGCTTTGAGAATTTGCCCCCTCAACTGTCTCCTTTTCACACACAGTAATTCTGTATTTCCTGAGCAAAAAGCAACCTTCCTTTCATTAAGACACATTTTCAGCTGTCTAGATACCCAAGGCTTGTTATTAGGAAAAAATGTCACAGTTTTAGTTTCAGATACAGAATCTTCACAAAATTTGATATACGACGTAATAGTGTCTGTGAGATCATCGGCGTCCTGACATGACTGAAAAACAATGTCCCAATTAGTCTCTTCAAAACAATCCTTTAGTCACTCTTTACACCTGTCAGACCACACATGTATCTGCTTGATAACAGGCTTCGCTCTCTTCACAGCAGCCCTATACTTGGGCAAGAGATGTATTACATTGTGGTCAGATTTCCCGAGGGGAGGTCTACAAACCGCTTTATAAGCATTGGTGATATTTCCATAGCAGCGATCAATAGTTCGAATTATGCGGGTAGGGCAGTGCAGTCCACATACTGTTGAAGTGTAGGCAGGTATTCAGATAAGTCACAAGAATTAAAATCCCCAATAATTAAAACAGGTTGGTCTGCAGATCGGGCAAGCGCATCGTTAAAACTTTCCGCTATTCTCTCCCCAGCAGCACCAACATTCGGTCCGGGTACATAAGTGAATATAACATCTGGCCAAACTCCCGCGGGAGATAAATAATGGTCTAAAGGAGATCGTTAAAATCGAAAAAAGTCCGGCGTGCATACTTTTTCCCGTACACAGTACTGTGTGGCCCAGCTGTTATCGACAAACACGCACAGCCCTCCTCCTATGGATTTAAATGAGCTGCGCTCGTCTCTGTCCGCTCGTATTGTTGTATACCCTGTTAAACACGGGGTTATATGACGATCTTTAAGCCAGGTTTCCGTGAGGCAAACAAGGTTGCTTTGTCTGAATTCACGGTCATTTCTTGCTCTTATCTTAAGTTCATCAAGTTTATTGCTTACCGAACGCACATTTGACCAACCTGATCTCACAAAATTCCGTGTAATGTTCACGGAAGGCATCAGCCGTGGTCCATGCACGGATCCACTGGTTCAACACCAGCGCTGCATCGGACCACGTACAAAGAGTGACTCCGATGCAGTTATATTTTGTATATAAATTTATACTTTCACTGGAGTACCTGACCCCACCCCTACCCTAAACCTACCCAGTTCTGAACAATAATGATGACGATAAATTTCCCTTTATCGCGTCGGCATATTGATGCTAAGGGTTTCCTATTTAAAGTGTTGAACCAGTGGATCCGTGCGTGGAGCACGGCTGATGCCTGTCACTGATTTACATTGGTATCACTTCTGTGAGCCCATCACGGAATTTTCGGCGATTCCGTGATGCCACCACAGATTCGGGGGTTAATTAAGTCCGTGGTCATTACACGGAATTCTGTGAGATCAGGTTGCATTTGACAGGGTAATGACGGGCAAGGGAAATCTGCTCCGACGTTTCCAGAGTCGATGTCTTAGACCTCCTCTTGAACCACGCTTTTTCCGCTCTTTCTTTAGTCTCTCCGGACATCTGTCACGCCGCCTGATAGCATAACAACCCTCTGAAAGATTTATAGATGAGGACCTGGCAGCAGAATGAAAAGACAACAAATCCTCACGCGTGTAGATGAGAGCGTCTTTTTGGTTTGGCCAGCAATGTACCCAGGTGCGAGTGCCATGAAGTAGAATAATATCCATAATAGTGCAAAATTCATAACGGCAATGAATAAGTTTAAATAAATAAGACTTTAAATCACAAACAAAATACAGGAGGTGAGCACAGGGTCAGCAGCAAAGCCGCGCCACCGGATTTTGGACCAACTGTAGTTTGTTGATCAAGCGTGCAGAACAACCACCCAATAAAGCATTACAATAGTCTAACCTTGAGGTCATAAACGCAAGAATTAGCATTTCTACATTTCATGTTGAGAGCATAGGTCGCAATTTAGATATGTTTTTGAGAGTGAAAAACGCAGTTGTACAGATGCTAGAAACATGGCTTTCAAATGAAAGATTGCTATCAAACAGCTAGGTTCTTGACTGATGAAGAAGAATTGACAGAGCAGCCGTCAAGTGTTAGATAATGTTCTAAGTTATTACATGTGGGGTTTTTTGGTCCGATAATTAACACCTCTGTTTTTTCAGAATTTAGCAGTAAGAAATTACTCGTCATCCAGTTTATGTCAACTATGCATTCCGTTAGTTTCTCAATTGAGCTGAGTATCATCAGTATAACAGTGAAAGCTAACACCGTGTGTCCTCTAGTTTAGTTTTCCTCCAGCTGCGCTCCATTTTCCGGGCTGCTCTCTTTAGGGCATGAGTGTGCTCATTATATCACGGTGTTGGAGTCTTATCCTTAATCTTCCTTAAGCGTAAAGGAGCAACCGCATCTAAAGTGCTAGAAAAGAGAGAGTCCATAGTTCCTGTTACATCATCAAGTTGTTCTGAGCTATTGGATATGCTGAGGAACTGAGATAAGTCAGGAAGATTATTTATAAAGCAGTCTTTTGTGGTAGAGGTAATGGTTCTACCATATTTGTAACAAGGAGTTAGCTTTACAGCTTTAGCTATATGGAATATACAGGAGACTAGATAATGATCTGAGATATCATCGCTCTGCTGCAAAATTTAAACGCCACTGACATCAATTCCATGTGACAGAATTAAATCTAGAGTATGATTTCGACAATGAGTAGGTTCTGACACGTGTTGTTTAATACCAATAGAGTTTAGAATGTCTATAAATGCTGATCCCAACAAATCTTCTTCATTATCAACATGGACATTAAAATCACCAACGATTAGGACTTTATCTGCAGCCAGCACTAACTCCGATAGAAGATCAGAAAATTATTTAATAAAGTCTTTATGGTGCCCTGGTGGCCTGTATACAGTAGCCAGTACAAACATCACAGGGGATTTATCATTAACACTTGTTTCTTTAGATAACGTTATATGAAGCACCATTACTTTGAACAAATTATACTTGAAACCCAACCTCTAAGTAATACTGAAAATATTGCTATAAATTGTAGCAACACCTCCCCCTTTACCTTTTGAACACGGTTCATGTTTGTAACAGTAATCTTGGGGTGTAGACTCGTTTAAAGTAATGTAATCATCTGGTTTCAGCCAGGTTTCTGTCAAACAAAGCACATCTAGTTTATGGTCAGTGAACATATCATTTACATAAAGTGCTTTTGTAGAAAGGGATCTAATATTCAACTTGACTTCATCCTAAACTTAAAAAAAACAACAAAAAAAACAAATCTTTCTCTTTACTTATTCCTTCCTTTGGTAGTTTGTACTTATTTGAACAATGCCTGAGACTTGGTGTTGCAAGCACTTCGTCTGTCTGATTGCCTCTTCAAGATGAATCGCTTTATGTATTCCCCAATTGTAAGTCGCTTTGGATAAAAGCGTCTGCAAAATGACTAAATGTAAATGTAAACGTTAAGCGTTTCCCTCAGAAAACCGTAATGTAGAAAGCGCTTATGGATTAAGACAGTGATATTTAATGTTCATATTTTGGGGCTCATCTGTTTTTCTGCACATATTATGATTTATTAGTAAGGTGTGTACAGAATGTTTTCTTTTACTATCACGTCTCGGTGCATTTGTTCTTATGAGAGGAACATGCTTAACGTAAATAAACGTGTTGCATTCACATCTGAGCTTATATGCGTATCTGCATATAGTATATGCTTTACAATTTTGTCTTTATCACTGTCTTGGTACATTAAGCCACTTTAAGCAGTTTAGAAAGTCCCCTGTTCAAGTTCTGCTAATTCACAAGCGAGTCATACTTGCAAAGAAGGTAGCGTTAATTATTAAACCAACAAAATCAAATCTTTCAAAAACACACAGAAATGTGGTTCTTTTATTGAGTGGGTTTATCAGTGACATTAACAGATTTACTATTAGGCGTCTTCTGTGCGACCTGCTTCCTTTGTGTTTACACATAGAAAAAAGGCGAAAAAACATACTGTTTTATCCAGTTTTCTCTCAGAATGATGATCTGAGTTACTATTGCAATTCTCGATGCAGCATGAATGACATACAATGGTGACATTTTTCACAATCACGACAAAAAAAATCAAATACTGCCCTAAACTCAATAGCGGAAACGCAGCGCTGTCCTGCAAATATGGCGGATAAACAAAGCAGTTTCCCAGAACTCTACGCGGCGTTACGTCACATTCTCATTCTCTATAGACCCTTTTTTTGTTAGTAAACATTGTGACATTTTTTTCTGTGGGTGGGGCTTAGCTGGAGGCAGAAAGATTCCACTGACCGCTTCACTAACGCTAGCTATGAAGTTTGTTTACCTTGTTTTTTTTTAACAATGGCTGGAAAAATCCGATTTTACCTGCATATGTAAGGTCACTCACTGTGCAGGACCATTATTGTTATTTAAATAAGTTAACTTTAACGGACAAAGTCAGATTGGCCGACCCTATGCTCATGGATAGACGATCTGACAGGATTAACGTTACCTCCGATTGAGTGACTCGTTAGAGAAACCTAATGAGTAGTAAAGAGTTAAATTTACAATACTTTACATGCAGTATATTTAAAGGAAGATGTGAATAGTTTTTAGAAATAAAAATTCCAGAAATTAATTTTGAACTTTCGGTATTTGATTATTCTTTCTTACTAAGTTCTTAGAAAGTCCAGCCATCAATCACAACAATGTATATTACAGATGATTAAGCATATACATCGTCAGTTTGTTGTTTTACACACATGCACACAGACATTATTTCATAGTTGTGAGATGCATAAGAAATCTTTAGACACGTAACACAAACCATAATCCATAACAACAAAAGACAATACTTTATTTAACCTTTTCTGATAAGAAATGTGTGCTGCAAACGCGAGCATTTCTGACTATAGTTTCTGTCCAGTCCGCTCATTTTATCTCGTTTAACCACAGCTGTCGTCGGTTTTTTGTCTGGGAGTGGCAGCAGGTATGCGTTAAAATTTAAAATTGGAGCCTGTACTACATCGATTCTTGCACCCAACATCACAACAAGATGATATTTTAAGCTCCTTATGTAGCCGAATCTGCGCTGGTTTGAATGGGCCGCCTCCAGTTTTCCCCTTTTGATTTGCCTCCAGCTAGCGCGGTGACGTAATCATGACGTCGGCGCAAAAAGGGTCTAACTTATAGATTTGAGCTCTGAGCGTTTGAGCTTTTAAGCACCTTTTATGTGTAGATGAGCGGCTTTGATAGTTTTGTAAATGTTTTGCTGATACTTTGTCAATAGATAAATGGAAGTCATTATAAGCTAATTAACCTAAAAGTCTGCACTGTGGGGTCAATCGGTGACGTCACTTACATGAACTAATGGGCTGAAACTATTTCAAACAGGTTTTGAACTTTCATTGCAAACAAATATTGCTAAATTGTACTGTGATTTCAGGAGCATCAGAAAAAAATACCTAAAACAGGGGAAGTTACAAGTAAATTTGTAATGGGAGCTGCTGACTTAGTATCTGTGCAATCAAATCGGCGATAATCGCTAGAAATTATTTAAACTAAACTGAGCTAGACAATGACATCTCTGAATTCAATAATGAAATGCCTTTAACTGAAAATTGAGTGTTTAATCTTATCATTATACATTACTGACACTCTATCCTCCAATTTGATGCTGTTAAGTGCTTTGACACAATCTGTATTGTTAAAAGCGCTATATAAATAAAACTGACTGACAGAGATGCAGGAAACACAGGTGATCTGAGAAATTTATTAAATAACTTTATATGAATTTTTCACAATATATTTCAACTATATCATCATGCATCTGTAAAACCTAAAAATATGAATTCTGCTATCTTCAGGGATTAAAGTTCTTTGTCACTACGACGGATTTCCGTTAATTGGAAAAAATGAGGGGAAAAGAAACATGTAGCGCATTGTTGTTCTGCCGCACACCAAAAATCATCCCCGCCACGTCTGCAGCTTCTCACTGACAACATAGTAACGCCACTCGCATCATTCGCAGTCGGGTTATTAGCAGAGAACACAGAGCAGAATTTGATTTCGGCTATTAATAATAATTCTACTCATTCCCGCAGGTTCCGATGGAATGTATCATTTGCACGTGCTTTTAAGTCTTGAGAACTCACTCACTCGTGCGCTCTCATTTTCTGTGCGCCCACAGATCGTGATAAGATATATTTCTGTATTCAAAATTTTATATTTAAAACATTAATGTCCACATGAATCTATGAATTTAATTGCACTCATGCCACCTCTGAGCCTCATATGATTGGTAACTTATTTGTCTTATTCTACTTCTTATTATATTGTTTTAAATAGAAATTTTATAAAGCTTATAACCATAAATTTTTGAATTTGACAAAGATGAAAATGATACCATTGGAAAGGTAAAAAGAAAATACCCCTGTAAATCACATTGAGTCAAATGTCACCTCGTATTAAGAAGGCAAATTTTTGATCAGAATTTTTGATTATTGATCAGAAGGTGCTCCTAATTGTTTTAAATTAGGAGGACAAGCGCTCCTAAAAAGAAAAGTAAGCATAGAGCCATGTGTAACATATTAGATCCATGCATGAGGTATTAAAGAGACAGCAGTCTAAATAATCCTGCTGCTGTCTACAGTGAAGACTATCCAGTGTTATTTTACAGTTGAATAGATTATAGTTAGACCTAACTGAAAAATATTAAGTACTGATAATTTTAATTTGTATCTTGTTGTTGTTTTTGTTTGTGCTATTGATTGTAATTAATTTATTTGTTCTTACTTTATTATTTACTTTTTTTAGTTAATATAAATTCAATTCTGAGTGCAGGTATTTCGTGGGTGGGGAGGGGGTGTGCTCCATGGGAAATAGTCCTGCCACCACAGCTGGAAAATATCCTAGAGGAAACACTGCATATGTTTAATAAAATTAGAAAAATGCATTTACAAAGGTAAAAAGAAAATGCCCCTGTAAATCACATTGAGTCAAATGTCACCTCGTATTAAGAAGGCAAATTTTTGATCAGAATTAGTTTTTTTATTATTGATTAGAAGGTGCTCCTAATTACAAGAAGAAAAACACGGCTCTTAAACTGGGTGTGTGACAGGCAGTGCCGATCCTAGACTTCTGGGGTCCCTACTCAAAACGGGGTGGGGTGGGGGTTGTTTGTTGGGGTGAAAGAATGGATGAAATGCATTTGTCCGTGTTTCACTCTGTCACGAATCACGCTCACGGAAAGCTCTCAAGAAACAGTATCTCGGGGATCACGTGACCCTTCGACGGCGATGCAAGCTTAGTCTTTCGCTCTGCTCACTTTGCCACATATTGTAAGATCCTGTCAGTAAAATTTGAACCACTCTGCATTGGACCCATCATGAGTGCTAAGGCAGACAAAGGGGATCGGAAAAGAGAGATTGAGCAATCGCCAATGAAGAAAAAATTCTGAGATTCCGCCATCTCCAGAGAAGACCTCGACGATGCTATCGCTAGCCGTATTGAACTAGCATTTAAACAACAGCAAAACACTTTGAATTCGGTTGTGAATTCGGCAGTAAGAGATGCGATGGACTCTGTACTGATTCCAGCATTGCGTGAACTGCGTGAGGACATACAAGCGACCAACAAGTCTGTTAAAGAGCTAAGAGAGGAGTTTGAGGCCATAACTACAGCGGCGAAGCAGACACGTGACGCGTTGATTCTGTGCAAGCAGATGCACGTGAGGATAGGAGGGCAGTCACGGACGTAAGAAATCAGCTGGAGCGACTCACCGAGAAGATGACGGATATGGAGGACAGGTGCAGGAGGAACAACGTCGACTGGTGGGGCTGCCAGAGGGGCTGAGGGATCCGACGCGGCTGGTTTCCTCAGAGTTCATCTTCCCAAGTGGATTCCTTTCTTGAGGGCCGTGACATTGAGATTGACCGGGCGCACTGCGTGTATGACGGAGGGAGAGGCTCCGATCGGCCGCGCACTCTTATCTTCCGTGTACTGAGATGGCATGACAGATCAGATATCCTGAAGGGTGCTCGGCAGGCCTATCCGGTGAAATGCGCACAGAACAATGTTACACTACTATTTTTCCCGACTTTAGTCCAGCTACAGCGATCAGGAGAAAGGCATTTGGTCCGGTTTTGAAGAAGATGACAGCGCTTGGCCTCCAGCCCTTCCTCATCTATCCGGCGGTGGTTAAACCACGGCACAAAGGGGAACAGAAAAGCGATTCCCCTCAGAAAGCGGGGATTTTATCAGCTCCCTGTCTCAGCAGAAGACGTATGCCGCGGCTCTGCGGGCGGCGACGGGGAACAGCGGCCGCTGTCTCTCCGGTCCAGCGAGAGGAACTTTATGGCGGGATGGACATGGTTCTAGCTGCCCAGTAGGGGATGATGGTAGGATGGACATGGACGCTTGCTAAGTCTATTTTTGCTTTTTCTTCTCTCCTCTCTACTACCGAGATATTGTCCCTATATATCCGGTACAACGATCTCGTTGCTGGTAAGACTGACTCTCCTTTTTTTTCTCTCTCTCTCTCTCTCTTTTTGGAGGACTAATTGAGAGTAGGTTTAATTAAAAATATTTTTGGCTGTGTGGGCCTTTCGGGAGACATGTCTTGCGTTGGAGTGGATCGGTCACGAACCATCACTATTTTTGTTGCTCAGTCAGACCTATGTTCTCGGTAATGTGCGGTCTGAGTTGTTCCTCGTTATAGTTGTTGGTTGTTCAGGTTTTTATGTTGTTTGTATTTTTACAACAGACATTTATACTGTTATTTATTTTACCTTATTTCTAAAGGATTTTTCATCTAGGAGGTTTGGTATCTAAAATGCACGTCAGCGTTTACATGCTATTTACAGAATGGAAGTGCTTTGGTTTTTCACTTATTGAATACAATTTAGGGATTGTGAATATTCAATGCACACTCTAAATATTTTATCACTGAATGTGAATGGTTTAAATTCCGCTGTTAAACGAACCCGTGTGTTAGAATATTTACACCGTAAGTCTATTTCCTGTGCCCTAATTCAAGAGACGATTTAAAACAAGCTGATGTGGCACGTTTTCAGAATAAATATTATAAATTAGTGGCTTTTTCCTGCGCTCAAAATAAAACTAAGGGGTGCTTATCCTTGTTAATCGAAAGTTAAATTTAACAATTGAACACCTTGGTAGTGATGAGAAGGGTAGATTTGTGTTTATCCGATGCAAAATATATAATAATAGGTTAGCATTGGTCTCTGTTTACGGTCCGAATGAGACAGACAGTGCGTTCCTTACACAGATTTCCAAAACATTACTTGAGCAGACTGACTGCCCATTAGTTGTGGGTGGGGATTTTAATGCTGTCACAAATCCTGCTTTAGATAAATCTCAATTTGATACAACAGCCAATCCATCTTCTAAATTACTGAATAAATTTATCACGGAGCTCAACTTAATCGATCTTTGGAGAATTCAGAATACTAAAGCTAAGGACTTCACTTTTTTTTCTAATAGACATAAGACTTTCTCTAGGATAGACTACATATTTCTCAGCCCATCTTTAATTTCGTCGAATTCGTCCATCTCTATATTACCAATTTTATTATCTGATCATTCTGCTGTGTTGTGCAGTGTTCCTCTTTCCGATGTTAAAGCCAAAGCCCCTAGATGGCGCTTTAACATATCATTAAGTAATCAGACTTTCATTACTTCATTAAAAGAATATATTAAGGAATTTCTTGAAATCAATATGCCCTCTGATGTGGATCCTCAAATAATGTGGGAATTGACTAAATGTGCCATACGAGGATTCTGTATATCTTTTTCTTCTACTCTTGCCAAAGCGAAAACTTACCAATTTACACAATTAGAAAATAAAATACAATCATTGCAAAACCTACAAAAACAACATTTTACTGAGCAACAGGCTACACAGTTGTCCTCTTTAAAAGAAGAATATGATTTACTTTCACACTCAAAGGCGGAATTTATTTTACATAGGACTAGGCAAAAATATTATTTTGAATCAGAGAGACCTAGTCATTTATTGGCCCTTAGGTTGAAAGAATGCGAGTCTAAGGCATATATTAGCGCAATAAAATCATCGGATGATCATGTCACCATGAATCCTGCGGCAATTAATGACATATTTAAAGGTTTTTACATGAATCTGTATAAAGCCGAAACAGATTTTGATGAACCAATTTGTAAGCAGTATTTAGATAAATTGGAACTGCCTCGGATCTCACAGATGGATAAAGAATCTTTGGAGGCCCCATTAAGTTTGGAGGAGCTTCACGTCTCTCTAAAAAGCCTTCAAAAGGGCAAATCGCCAGGTCTAGATGGTCTCCCCCCGGAATTATATTTAGAAATTTGGGATTTGGTAGGGACACTTATGCTTAATTCATTTAATTTTGCGATTGAACATGGGGTTTTCATAGAGATCAAAAAACATCACTGATTTCATTACTTCTTAAAAAAGGGAAAGACCCATTAGATTGTTCCAGCTACAGACCGATTTCGCTTATCCCATGTGATCTTAAAATCTATGCTAAAGTTTTTGCTTTTCGTATGGAGAAGGTAATTCATAGTCTGATCAAGGAGGACCAAACTGGTTTCATCAAGGCGCAATGCATCTGGCAATATCGTCGACTCCTTCATATTCTGGACTTTGCAGACTCCCACCCGACCCCTTGTGCGGTCTTTTCACTTGATGCAGAAAAAGCCTTTGACAGGCTAGAGTGGAATTATATGTGGGCAGTTCTGCAATGCTTCGGCGAACACTTCATTTCTATGATTAAGACATTATACCACTCACCTGCAGCATCAGTCATAACTGGTAATATTATTTCCCCCCCCCGTTCCCTTTGCAGCGGGGAACAAGGCAGGGATGTCCGCTTTCACCCTTATTGTTTTGTCTATCTCTTGAACCCTTAGCACAAGCCATCAGGAAATCTGAAGTATCGATTAAGATTCATGATCATAATCATAGTATTTCGTTATACGCTGATGATATTATTCTATATTTAGACCACTTTGATGTTTCAGTCTCTAGTGTAATTAAGGAATTTGATAATTTTAGTAGCTTATCAGGATATAAAATAAATTGGAGCAAATCTGCTTTAATGCCAATTAACAATGTTAAAGTCAATTCTTCTATTCCCTCATTTATCCCTATTAAGGAATCTTTCATCTATTTGGGCATTGGCAATCTTATGAATGTTTTTAACTAAGATATTATTAAAATTGTCTCTACCATATATAAAGTCAAAAATGACATTCAAAGATGGAAGAATCTTAAAGTCTCTCTTCAAGGAAGAATTTCCACTGTTAAGATGAATTTGTTACCTCGATTTAATTTTTTTTTCTCTATGCTACCACTTTCTCCCCTCCAGGTTATTTTAAGGAGATTAACTCCATAATTTCTAAATTTATCTGGAATGATAAATGCCCCAGAATTAAGCTTACCACATTACAACATCCTAATAGCGCAGGAGGACTGGCTGTACCAAATTTTGAACTGTATTATTGGTCGTTCCAGCTTAAGGCTCTTCATAATTGGGTTGATCCTCAATCTACAGTTTCTTGGAGAGTGATTGAAGCTGACAAGGTTAAACCAAATAGACTCCAAGATATGTTATTTACTGGCACAGGAAAAAAAAGGGATAAATATAAATTTGGTCCGGTTGTGGCCAACTCTATTAAAATCTGGAAAACGGTGGAACGTCGGATAGGAGGAACCTTCAAATTTTGTAATAGTACACCTTTATGGCACAATTTTAATTTTGTATGCGGAAATCGTCCATTTGTCCAACCCTCTTGGTCCTCTTTAGGTGTAAACACATGCGGTGATTATATATGATAACCAGGGCCTATGTTCATTTCAGACATTAAGAACCAAATTTTGTCTACCAGCATCCGCATATTTTGTCTTTCTTCAGTTACGTTCTGCTCTCAAAGCGTATGGAGTTCCTTAGGATGAGAGGAGATGGGAGATGCCCATGCAAGATTGGATTGCACCATCTGTTGGTCGGCCGTCTGTTTCTTTAATATATACTAAGATTATTGATTGCGTTACAAAACCTCTTTCTATTCAAACTATTTGGAATAGGGAATTATCTGACCTTAATTTATCTGTCGACTGGGAGAGAGTGTGGTCTAATCTCAGTTTAACATCTAAAAATCTGGCTCATCGTCTTATTCACTTCAAAGTCATTCATAGAGCATACATAACTCCTTACAAAAGATTTAAAATGAAACTACAACCGAATCTCAACTGCCATATATGTAATACTACATCGTCAGGTACTTTTCTGCATATGTTTTGGGAATGTCCTGTCGTCATCAGTCTATGGACACATGTAAACCTGGTTTTATCATCCTTATTGCAAATGGATTGGTCTGTTAATCCAAGTTTGTGTCTTCTTAATGATGATTCTGATCTCTGTATAACCTCAATGCAAAAGAGAATGATGTTTGCTGGTTTTACAGCTGCGAAGAGGACAATAATACAAAACTGGTTTACACCGCACATGTGTGGAAAAACATATTGGATCCGTAGTCTCCTGCACATAGTGGCTTGTGAATGTACAACAGCACGAATCAATGGGGCCAAGCCTTCTACCATCGATGCTTGGCAGTGCTTTCTTTTTGATATACGTGACTGTATAAAGGAGTGACTTTTGTGTTTCTCTTGCCTTTCCCTCTTTCCCTCCCTTTGATTGGACTTTGAGATATTGAGTATGTGTCTGTTGTTGTTTTTTATTTTTATTTATTTTTTATTTATTTTTTATACATATCCAAAAAAAAAAAAAAAATAATAATGTTGATAACAAAAAAAAAAAAAAGAAACAGTATCTCTTCCGCGGCTCGATATGCTTTCAACTCGCTTTTTTTTTTTTTTTTTTGTCTCGAGTAAGAGACTGTACAACATTCACGTTACAAGCTTTGACTGATTTTTACGTAGAGAGGGTGACAGCGCACCGCATTAAAAGAAATGGTCATTCAAGTTTTCATAACCGCTGGCCAAAAATGAAACTAAAATTAAAACATCTTTGAGAGCAAGGGCCCCCTGGTGTTTCGGGGGCCCTACGCAGCTTGCGTATTCTGCGTATAGGAAGGATTGTCTCTGGACAGGTATGGCTGTGGAATGGGGTTTGGCCAAGGAAAAAATTTCAGTGAAAAGATATTTTTTTTGCTTTAATCCCTGTATCTTAAGATTGTTTGTATATTATTATTATTATTATTATTGCATTTCACCTCTGCTGTAGTTTATTTCTATTAATCCTGACATTGTATACTACATTTTGTTGGCTATGTGAAATATTCTTCTTCTATGCAGAGCTGGAGCGGAGCGGATCTCCTGTCGAAGAACATCTCCAAAGCGCCATAAACTTTTGAATGTTTGAGGTTTTACTTACTAGTCAGATGGTTCATCAAATATTCAAAAAAAATATATCAAATAAATATCAAATATTTAATTCCTGTATGTCCTACAAGGCCATCTTGTTTAACTCTACTCTGAGGTCACTTCATACACAACAACCTACAGAGGGGTCAATCAAAATTTAAAAAAAAGACACACGATGATAATAAAAAAGTTCTTTGGTTCTGTCTTACAGTTATTAATTTTAATTTCAGAGTACCTCACTTCAAACTGTAATGGTCTGTATGTATATTATTTTCTAAACTTTAAATGTAGTGAAGTTTTTGTTCAAGCAGACTTTGTTGCTTGTGGAAACCTCACGCGAGCCTGAAAGATACTTAAAACTTTTGAAGACTGTTCACCAGAGACTAAATTTCAGTCCAGCAGACTTTTCTGCACACTTCACCACCGAGGCCAAAATGAGCATTGTGAATATAAGAGCCTCACATTACATTGTTTGTTTGAATTGTATTTCAGGGCAGTTCGTGAAGACCGATAACCTGGACAGAAGTCCGTTCCAGATCCAGCCTCCACCCCAGACTTCTCATTCACAAGGATTGCTGTCTACTAGATATTATGCGTACTCTTCAGACTTGGGTTCATGCAGATATTATTCCGGGACATGAACACTTGAATATTGCAAAAATAGAGAAACTACCTTATTTAAGAATTTTGTGTTAATTGCGTGGACATTAAACAAATATATATTTATTTTACTGTTTGTTTTGTTTTCCAAAGCACCTAAAAGCCAGTTCACACTGCCATACTCCAACAGGGTGAACACACTGACCAAGCAAAACAAATAAGCATGTTTTTTAAATAGTTTTTTATAGTTTTTGTGAAAGTGTGAACTGACCATAATGCTGTATGTTAGGTGTGAGATTCATTCAACTTGGTTTGCTGATTAAACATGATTAAATAATTGTTCAGAATATTGTCGTTGTTGTGACTATTCATCTGGGAGGGGTGTGTATCAAGTGGCTTGGTTATGGTTTTGTTGAGGCTGACATGTGGAACCCATCTGGTCCAGCATATAGGGCCAGCTATGGTCATACAGGTATGGTCATACAGGACCTCAGATCCCACATAGCAATTTTTCTCTGGCCCAGCTTCGGCCCACATAGCAATTTTTCTCTGGCCCACACAATCAGCTTTTGCTTGGCCCACATACGGTCCTAGTGTGTACCAGGTCTGGATTCCAGACAAGGGCCACGCATGGGCCATAACTGGCCCATTTCTGGGCCAGTTGTGGGTAATTAACTTGGCTGAGACTTGGGCCAGTTATGGCCCATGCGTGGCCCTTGTCTGGAATCCAGACCTGGTACACACTAGGACCGTAAGTCATTGCGGTATGTGGGCCAAGCAAAAGCTGATTGTGTGGGCTGGAGCTTGGCCAGAGAAAAATTGCTATGTGGGACAGAGCTGCAATCGCAAACCTCTCAGCAGCACAACAGACAGGAACAGACTGAAGCAATCGATCGCAGATCCCAGATGTCTTACTAGCAGTAAGACAACCTTTTTATCAGCAATTATTTTAACAATTATTTAAGATCTTTAAGGTCCTTATTGTGATTTGATTGCCATCAAAGTAGAGTTTTCTTTTCTGTTATTAAGTGTACAATTAAAAAACGTTAATGTTACTAAATTCTGTGAGTTCTATATTATTAAAAAAGAAAAGAAAAAAAATTGATCCTGATGTGAACAAAATTTTATAAAAACACTTAGGTGTCGCAGGCATGGGTAATAGACTAAAGATGGGGCGGAAGAATAAGGTTCCAACATTAATTTAAGAATAATCCACGAGTAATCCAAACAGGCAGTAGAGAGAGACACACGCAAATGCAAACGTGACCAGGGCATAAAGGCTTACATAAAGGGCAAATGAGACACACCTGTGATAATTAAATGAAATACCATTACAACTTAATAGTGGAGGGAACACTAAACTAAGGAAACTAATGAAAACAAACTAAAAGTAAATGAAAGCAAAGTAACTGAATCTAATGGTAACACTAGGCAACAGTAAACTATTAAAAATGTAATAATACACATTTATGTGATTCAATCAATCATTCAATAAATCAAATTGAAACATTCATGTACAAAATTATTCAACTCTCAAAAAGTTTTTTATTCTTAATTTCTAATAAGCATTGACTCTAAGTCTCTTCAGAGACCTCTGTATTGGAATCTTGATTCCATGTGTGCAAAAGATCACTTATTAGGGCCCGAGCACCGAGGTGCGAGGACCCTCTTGGAATTGCTCACGTTTATAATCTTTGGTTTTTATGTTGCCACTGCTTTCTTCTAGTCCCACTAAATATTTGAATGAGATCTAAATCTGGAGACTGAACAGGCCACTAAAGAACTTTCTATAACTGATCTCAGAACCAAGCTTCAGTAGGATGCATACTTTCAAACGATCATCCTATACAGTCTGAGACTGCGGCATTAGAACTAACCAAATAAAATAAATGTAGTTCTGCTGTATACTCAAACAGCTTAATGGAGGAGAAATGCTAGAAGTGCAGTGGCTTTTATATTACACACTGGTTCACTCTTCATTCAACATGCGCAATGGCACAGCCTTAGCACATTTACTTATAGCGCTCTTTTCCTGGTCCCAGAAGAGGCAGAATTAAGCTGAATAAAGGACAATAATTATGAAAGGGAAGAGAGAGTGACACAATTAATAAGGTTTTTTTTTTTTTTTAATTTTAAGAACTTTAAAACCAGACCAAGAGAACACGTTATGTTTCTCAATGTTGTAAATGCACAAAAAGTGAGCACATGAACTTTCAAGCAAGTTCAGATGTGATTTAGTAGGACTCCTTCAATTCCGAGCAAACCCATGTTTGTGTTCTTAACCAGGAGAGGAAAAGGAGATTAACAGGTTTTTTTTTTTTTTTTTTTAAATCCTCTGCTAGTGTGGTTCTGATTTTAACCATCAGCCAGAGTGACACTAATGGCTTTCCTTCCATGTTTCCATTAGTAGAGTGTGTAAGGCTTTGCTAAAGCTCTCAGCTTAGGGTGTACACATCTGAAGTATATGAAACGTCATAGTTAATCTTTCAGCATGTTTTCTCTCTTTCTGCTAGAATAATTGTGGATTTTTATGCTTTCCCTTACGTCAAAATAACAGCATTTAGCTGTGTAAATGAAAAGATTTCACAATGAGGGGAAAAAAAGCTTAAGAAAAATGCACTGTAAACAATTGCTGTAAAATTTACAGACTGTAAATTTACAAAAGTTCTATAAATCAATAATTACAATTGTACTGTAAAAATACAGCAAAATACAATGTCACCATTGTTGAGATTCACATGTTGGTTCGTGATGTATGTGTTTATATGCATTAAATACAGTAAATTTCAAATAAATTCATTATAACTATTAGTGCAACACATGCCTTGCATGTTTGTTTTTCAAAACGTAAACATACAAATAAAAAAAAAAAACAATCAGTCTAGCTGTAAATGCATAGATGCTGATTGTGCAGCCTTGCTCTCTCTGCTTTACAACACCACATACACTGTCACAAGAAAGATATCTAACACAGGAGTCAAGGGTCAAGAGCCCAACTAAAGCAAACACTGATCTCCATGATGGTGGCATCATTTTAACCAATAAAACATCAACATCTGATCCTCTGTCATTCTCAATGACAGCAGGTGTTCATCACTAATGCACAATCATCATTTAATTAGACACTTAATTATCTCATTAACTCTTTGAGGACTTGGGATTTGACTCGAGACTCTTTGTGTCTTCAAGTTTGTGACTTGAAAGGAATGACTTGGTTCCCCCTCTGGTGAAATCAGCTGCTGTGTTCATGGGTGGAACAAAAATATGGCAGGACTTTTACTTTCTGACCCCTGGATTGTCCGCCACTGGATATTAGTGATCATTGTCCTGTGGTTTGTGTGAGAAACTGCAGGATTTCAAAGGGTAAACCTCGTCTTATTTTGAAAAGGCCATTTAAATATTTTAATCAGCAAGCTTTTTTGCAAGATATCTATAATAGTGATTTATATAATGTCTGGGATTTTTTTAAAAGTACTTTTTTGACTATATGCGATAAACATGCACCTTTTAAAAGGTTTAGAGTGCGAAATAGAGATAATCCCTGGTTTAATGAATCCATATCTTCACTTATAAAAAAAAAGAGATGCTGCATGGTCTAAAGCAAAGAAAACTAATAATCAAATGGACTGGATAAATGATAGAACATTAAGAAATAATTGTACAAAATTAGTAAAAAGATCTAAATGTGATTATTATTTAAATATCATAAATGAGAATATTAATGATCCATCTTCTTTTTGGAAATTGACCAAATCAGTTTCTGGTCAAAAAACTTTTACCAGTCTACCTGATTATTTAAAATTAAATGAGAGTATAATTAAAGATAAAGAGAACATTGTAAATGCTTTTAATAGACATTTTATTTTGGGGGGAGAGACCCACAATTGTAGTAATTTAAGGAAACAAGAAAATGTGGAAGCTACTTCATGTTATAATACTCAGAGTCAGCAGTTTAATTTTATTCCTATTTTAGCTACACAAGTTCATAAAGTTCTATTTAATTTGGATATTAAAAAATCAGCAGGGCCTGATAAAATAGAACCTTATTTATTTTTTTTTTCTTCAGACCTTATAACAGAGCTTGAGTTTAACCTCAAATGTTATTCCTCGTGCATGGAAATCTGCGTCAGTTTTACCTCTGTTAAAAGCTGGTGACCCATCAGTTTTGGATAATTATCGGCCAATTAGCAGGTTGTCTGTGTTGGCAAAAGTATTTGAATATTTTGTCAATGATCAAGTGAAACAGTTCTAAACCGAAAATAAAATATTAAACGAATTTCAGTCAGGCTTTAGATCAGGTCATAGTACTATTACAGCAGCTATGCTGGTTACAAATGATATTGTTAAATATCTAGATAGTAAACAACATTGCGCAGCATTATTTGTAGATCTTTCTAAAGCATTTGACTCTGTAGATCATGAACTTTTATTACAGAGATTAAGTTGTATAGGTTTTAGCGAATTGACTCTAAATTGGTTCAATAATTATTTAACAGAAAGAACTCAATGTGTCTCAGTCGAAAATTTTATTTCAAATGAATTAAAAACAATAAAAGGTGTTCCACAGGATTCGATTTTAGCCCCAGTTTTATTTTCTGTTCATATTAATGACCTTGGTCGTGGGATAACCTCGGCTAGAATTAATTTATATGCTGATGACACAATTATATACACAGTAGCACATTTGGTGAATCAAGCCATTGAGCTCTTGCAAGAAACTTTTCAGTTATTGCAATTATCATTATCCAACTTAAAACTGGTTTTAAACTCAAAGAAAACAAAATACATGCTTTTCACTCGTTGTCGTACTGAAACAGATCATCCTATTTCAACTTTACAAGGAGAATTTATTGAAAGAGTAAATTGTTATAAATACTTGGTTATATGGTTGGATGACAAACTAGGATTTCAGATACATATCGAAAAACTTTAAAAAAAGCTTAGATTAAAGTTGGGTTTTCTTTTTCGTTTAAATAAATGTTTTCCTTTTAAAGCAAGAAAGAGAATTATACAGAGTTGTTTCCTTTCAGTATTAGATTACGGCGATGTCATCTATATGCATGCAAGTTTATCTTCACTTACAAAGTTGGACTATGTATACCATGCTGCTTTAAGTTTTGTGACGAGTGCCTCTTCACGCACCCATCACTGTATATTGTATGAATTGATGGGATGGTCCTCTTTGTTTCAAAGAAGGAAAGTGCACATGCTGCTGTTTATTGTTAAGGCATTGTTGGGAAAATTACCTACATATATCTGCAGTCTTTTATCTTTTTACACTTGTAATTATTGTACTAGATCTTCTGCTAAACTTCTTTTACATCTTCCAAGAGTACATTCTGAGTTAGGCAAAACTGCCTTCTCTTTTTTTGCTCCTTCGTTATGGAACGAGTTGCAGAGTATTATTATGCTGGAAACACTCCCTTCTGTAAATATTTTTAAAAACCTTTTATAGTCTACTTTGAAGGAAACATGTACTTGCTATGAGTAAATTACACATTTGGAATCATCTGGATGTAGGACAGATGATTTTGTTTGTTTTATGTTTTGAAACTGTTTTATTGTGAAACTTATTGTGCTGCCATTTTGGCCAGGACTCCCTGGAAGAAGAGATTTTGTATCTCAATGGGACTATCCTGGTAAAATAAAGGATAAATAATTTTTTTTAAATAACTCTGTTAATTATCAAATAATTTTTTTAGACTTATGACAGAAATAAAGTCAAATTGTAATGTGTGAAGCAGGTAATGCTGTTTGTTGAGTTGTTTGATCAGATCTTGAGATATGTAATGTATGTGATATCTTGTATTTCAGTTGAGTTCATATAAGGCTGTGGCTGAAATCAGTTGTAGTTCTCTTTCATTCAGTGATACTGCTTGTTAACAGAAGGTATTATCTATAAGGAGAGTAAATATTTAACAACTGTATTATTTTGCACAAGAGAGATCTGTTAGTTTAATTTAGTTTTGTGAGTCACCATTGTGGTGGAGAGTAGAGCCTGTGTTTCAGCCAATGATGAGCCACAAACACTGAAATTCAGCTGCTTTATTTAAAGACAGTAACTGTAGAGTTGTTAATACAGTGACGATCTCTTTGTTAAGTGATTTAACGCATACATGTGTGCTATAGTTGATGACAAATTGCAACAATTTGAGCTAAAGTCATGTTTTTAGTAATTTTACTACTGTAAAATAAGTGTTTGCAGTTTTATATTAAGAAATGTTCTTTTTCAGCGGACTCAAATGAAATAAGTTAACCAAATGGGTTACAATAAGGTTCATTAGGCAAGGCAAGTTTATTTATATAGCACATTTCATACACAGTGGTAATTCAAAGTGCTTTACATAAAAGGAAGTAAAATAGTCAAAAAAAAAAAAAAAGCTGGAAGCTGGTTCCAACTGCGGGTGGCATTATAGCTAAAAGCGGACCTTGTTTTGTGTGAACCCTTGGTATTTTTAATTGACTCGATCCTAATGATCTGAGTGGTATGTTAGGTTTATATTCAGTGAGCATATCTACAATGTATTTAGATCCTAGGCCATTAAATGACTTATAAATGAGTAAAAATACTCTAAAATCAATCCTAAATGTAACTGGAAGCCAGTGTAAGGACCTGAGGACTGGTGTGATGTGCTCAGATTTTCTGGTTCTAGTCAGAATCCTAGCAGCAGCGTTCTGGATGAGCTGCAGCTGTCTAATGGTCTTCTTTGGAAAGCCAGTGAGGAGACCATTACAATAATCCACCCTGCTGGTGATAAAGGCATGAACAAGTTTCTCCAAGTCTTGACTGGAAACAAAACATCTAATTCTTGCAATGTTTTTGAGATGATAGTATGCTTATTTAGTTACTGCTTTGACATGACTACTAAAACTAAGGTCTGTCTCCAGAATCACCCCAAGATTTTTTATTTGATTTTTAGTTGTTTGGCCCCTAGAGTATGCATTCACCTTGAGAACTTCATCTTTGTTTCCAAATGCAATGACTTCAGTTTTCTCCTTGTTTAACTGAAGAAAGTTCTGGCACATCCAACTGTTAATTTCATCAATGCATTGGCAGAGGGAGTCAATGGGGCAATAGTCATCTGGAGATAAGGCTAGGTAAATCTGGGTATCATCAGCATAGCTGTGATAGGCAATTTGGTTCTTTTTCATTATTTGATTTAATGGGAGCATATACAGGCTAAACAAGACCAGTGCAAAAATTGAGCCCTGTGGGACTCCGCATGTCACGGACGTCAACTTAGACTTATGCTCTCCTATACTCACATAATAACCTCTCCCTTCTAAGTATGACCTGAACCATATGAGTACCATCCCCGAAAGCTCGACCCAGTTTTCCAGTCTCTCTAGAAGTATGTTATGACAGTGTCAAACGCAGCACTAAGATCTAGTAGTACCAGCACTGATATTTTGCCAGAATCAGAATTAAAGCAAATATCATTTATTATCTTAATGAGTGCTGTCTCTGTGCTGTGTTTGAGATTGAAAATTGTCCAGGTATCCATTTGAGTTTAAGTAGTTGTACAGCTGATTAAAAACTTCCTTTTCGATAATTTTACCTATGAAAGGAAGATTTGGTATTGGTCTATAGTTTCTCAATATGGTGTTATCAAGATTGCACTTTTTCAGAAGGGGTTTAACAACTGCAGTTTTCAGGGAGTTTGGAAAAGTCCCAGAAAGAATTGAGGCATTCACCACTTCTAAGAGATCTGCTTCTAAACAGTTAAGCACACTTTTGAAAAAAATAAAATAAAATGTGGGAAGTGTGTCAAGATAGCAGGTTGACGATTTAATTGTGCTGTACTATTTCTTCCAAAATCTTGCTATCAATTGCATCAAAAACAGACATAGTTACTTCTTTTTGAAATTGCGGTCGAATCTGTGTGACCTCTGCATAACTAGAAGATGTGTCAATCGCCTTTCTGATATTATTGATCTTCTCAGAAAAGAAGGAAGCAAACTCATTGCATTTGCTGTCGGAGAGCATTTCACTGGGAATCTGACTTGAGGGGTTTGTTAGTCTCTCAACAGTAGCGAAAAGAGTGCAAGTGTTGTTTAAGTTACTGTTTATAAGGTTTGAGAAGAAGGTCTGTCTAGCTGTGGCTAGTTCCACATTGAAAGCATGAAGGCTGTTGTTATAGATGCTATAGTGAATTTTGAGTTTCGTCTTCCGGCACATCCGCTCAGCTTTTCTGCATTGTCTTTTCATACTCTGAACTGCTTTTGATTTTCTCCATGATGATTTTTGTCTGCCATTCTTCTTGCAGACTTTCATGGGAGCAATATCATCAATAACATTCTTAACTTTTGAGTTAAAGGAATCAAAGAGAAGATCAACAGAGTCTGCAGAATTGCTTTATATAAAAATATAGCCTCCATAAATAGCACACTAGTGTTTTCGTTACTGCATTTCTTTTTGACAGAGACAGATCTAGATTCAGTGGTAACAGAGATCAATATATCAAAGAAAATACACAGGTGATCAGATAGTGCTACATCCTTAATAACAATGGATGAAATGTTTAGACCTCTACTGATGAGTAAATCTTGAGTGTGTCCACGATTGTGTGTGGGTCCATGCACATGCTGAATCAGGTCAAAAGTGTTTAAAACAGTTATAATTTATTTTGTAGTTTTGATTTATGTATTATCCATGTGAATATTAAAATCCCCCGCAATACCAAAACAGCCAAACTCTGAGGAAATCATCGATAACAGTTCTGTGAACCAAATGACACTTGCTTGCATTGGTAGACATTTTTAATAGAACAGCTACACCTCCACCTCTCCTAACAGTCCTGCAGACACTTGTAAAATTAAAGTTAGGTGGGGCTGTTTCATTGAGGACTGTTGCACTGCAGCTGTCTTCTAGCCATGTTTAATTTAGAAACATAAAATCCAGGTTGTTAGTGGTTATTAAGTCATTGATCAGAAATGATTTATTTTTTAGTGAGCGAATGTTTAAAAATACTAACTTGATGGAATTACTTTGTGTCTCAGCAATCTTAGTTTGATGCATAATAGGCCGCAGATTAGATAGGTCAGCCATACGGCTTGAGAAGGCCTTAGACTTTCTATCATGTGATAAAACAGAGATAGAGAAAGCTACAGGCACAGGTTCCTGCTTGTTCTGTAAACATTTGTAAAAGTTGTTGGCATCATAGCGGTGTGGGATTACACATTTTATTTAAATGTTTAATTTAGATTCCAATGTAATAGTGTACAAACTGAAGAAGTTATATACATTGTATTTAGCATTTATGGTGAAGATGATGACATCAGATGAACGATTCAAGAGGTCCCTGCCAGTTCCTGTTCTCTTATTGTAAGTGAAATGAGCCAGACAACGGAGACTCTTGCCTTTTGTTTGTAATTGCTCTTGATGCCCCTGCCCCAATCTTTGGGCAGTAAGGCTGATTAGATTAGGAGTGGTTAAATGGGCCAGGATGCTATACCTGAATACTTCATTTGCATGCTTTGTTTAAGGTCGTCACCCGGTGCTTTGTTTCCATTCCTAAGCACTGCCCCCTAAATGTATATACACCACAATGTATCACTGCTTTTAGTTTAGACTTGGATGACTACAGCGACGCGCAGCGAGTTCTCAATAAAGAGTAACTTCTGGATGAAAGATATCCCAACGTCTCCTGGTCTCTGCTTCGTAGAAGATAAAAGTTCACAGCAGATGGTGCCGTGACCCGGATAGAGTTCCAGCTTCTTCCAGAATCCAGATTGAAAACTTCAAGCTAAAACAAAGATCTGCTTCCAGACTGCATCTTTTGGAATCCAGCGAAAACTTCTAGCTGAACAAAGATTTCCAGACTGAATTTTTCTCTCAACCAAGGTTGTGGTGAGTGCTGTCTCTAATCTAAAAGAACCTTTAAGACCAGTACAAATTTGTTATCCTCTGCGCCGTCAGAGAAGAGTTAACAGACAGCTGTAGGGTTTGGTTAGCTAAGTTATCCTCTAAAAATGTCCTTTTAGAGATGAAGGTTATCCTCTGTCCAGGCAGGGAAGATTAGCATCACGTGCTAATAGTGTGTTATCCTCTGTTTTCAGGCAGGGAAGTTTAGCATCACGTGCTAAAATTGGTTATCCTCTGTTTTCAGGCAGGGAAGATTAGCATCACGTGCTAATATTGTGTTACCCTCTGTTTTCGGCAGGGAAGAATTGGTTATCCTCTGTGTAGGCAGGGAAGATTGGCATTTACGTGCTAGTTATTTTGGTTTATCCTCTTTTCACAGAGAAGGTTAGCATTTCAGGCTAATAATTTTGGCTTATCCTCTGTTCTTGTAGGCAGGGAAGTTAAGTGTGAAGTGTTGGTAATTTGGAAAGTTAACAATAGTTAAGCTGTGTTAACAAATGTACCCTCTGTTGATCAGAGAAGTTTTAGTGTTTGTTTGTGTGGTACAGAAGAAATGTACAAAATGGTTAGAAGGAATGCTAGGCGGATTCCAACAACAGAAAAGGGTGGTCTTGCGACTCCATTGTGGTCAGATAGTGAATTCAAAACACTGTTAGGGGAACAAATGAACTTAATGATCACTGAGAAAGTTAGACAAGAACTAACTGAGAAATATGAGATCCATCCAGACAAGACTTGGTCTGTAGATGAGTGTAAAAAGGTATTAGGAGCATGTATTCGCAAGAACAATGTGAAAGGTATTATCTGCTGCCACAGATTTGGTTTAGCGCTAGCTACACAACAGTCTCAGCGTAACTCAGAGCTAGAGGAACAGAACAAAGAGCTCCGTGCTAGAGTATCCTCTTTGACTAAGAAATTGAACCGCAACAAAGCTTCAGAAAAAACTGATGAGGAAGAAGTTAGTCAACCGGATAACAATTATCCTGATTTACAAGCTTTCTTTGAAAGAGATGTAGCTCTCCAATCAGTAATTGATGTGCCTGTAGATTCAGTGAAGGTATGTGGTGCTACGAGAAGATCTCAGGGAATTGAGGGAATTGAAAGTGTTGCTCCCAACTCTTCTGTTGTCCAAGTACAAACTGTTGCCAAAGCGCTAGGACCTAAAGATATAGAGAGGCTACCCCAGAGCTTACCCTCAGCACGCACAGATTTTTCTGAATTTAGAAGAGCATTGATCAACAAAATGCGTCTCTACGACATGTCGTTAGCAGAAGTCACACAGCTGATGTCACAAATTCTAACTGAATCTGAATTCAACAGTTTTGAGTCTGCTGTTACTTCTGAACTACAACATGCCAGTAAAGGCGATTTGAGAGAAGGTGTTTTGAAAATTCTAAAGAATATCATGGGACCCAAAATAGACTGGTCCAGAATCACTAACTGTGTGCAAAGGAAAGAAGAAACTGTGAGTGAATACACTGAAAGGTTTTGTCAGTCAGCTGTAACTTACAGTGGAATAGTGGATGATTCTGAAAGTGTGCTTGATGACAAAGGACCACTAGTTCGAACATGGTTTGATGGCCTTTTATCAGAGTACAGATCAGCTTTGCCGTTCTTAGATCTAACATGGTCCACTGGAAGCTTGCAAAACAGCTTGGACAGGTTAGCTACTTGGGAAAGAGACTCTGATGTTAAAGCCAGGGTAAAGACTGCAGCAGCGTCCTTTAAGGTCAACACAGTGAACCGACAGAAACGTAAATGTCCTAAGAAGGAGAGCAGTTGTCATTACTGTGGTAAACCTGGACACTGGATGAAAGAGTGTAGGAAAAGCAAAAAGACATTAGGAGAAATTAACAGCTTTACTCCGCTCCTACTCAGTCTACTCAGTACTCTGAAGCAGCCCCTCCCCGCTTCACCGAACTGTTGGAGCAGTTTGCTCAGGTGTTAACTGTTAGGGCTGTGAGTGCTTAATTTCCCAATAATGTACAACAAAGCTGAAAGATTCTTTGTAAATAAAACTACAGGAAGGTTACTGTCACTTCCTTCCATTGAGAGAATGCTAGTTAAGTACACTCACAGCCTTCAAAGCTATACTACAGCACACTCCAGTCACTCACCTATCCTCTCTGGGTTATGATGTTTGTTATGACTGATGTTCCATTAGAGGATGGAGATGTCACACACTAAAGTTTGCACACCACCTACAGGGATAGGACAGGACACATGGACCAGTGAGGAACCCAGGGAAGAACCGGATTCAACAGGCTTCGGGGGCCAACCCTGCGGTGAAGACACCCTCATAGGCCTTTCCCATCCAATAGTCCATCCTTTCCTCACTGTTCTTTAGGTGTCACAGGAATTAAGAAATAGGGAAAGAAGGAACAACAATAGCAGACGCAGATTGAACAGAGGATACAACCCTAATGTTTGCAGTCTTTAGAACAAATACTGCTCTGTCTTTTGTTTTCTTTCTTCCTCTGTGCAGATACCACTTGATGGCTGTCCCAAGACCCATACGCGCCAAACCCCTCACCTGCGTATGAAGCCAACAACAAGACCCACTACCGAGCCAACTGTCATGGAAGACAGAACAAAGAAAAAAATACACAACGCAGAGAATCACATACGAGAACTTCAGTCATCTAGCAACATGATCAAGACATTCTTGATCTTTCAGCAAAATTACACCAGATGACTGAAGATAATTCTTCATGGTTCGGAAACCTGTTAGTATCAAGTGTTTCATGCAACAAATGACTCACGCCCATCACGAGAAATGACAGTTCCAACCAGAAAAGACTATTAAGAACTTCACGGAGCTGCATGTTTGTTTCTGTGTCAGCATGCAGTTCGTCCCTACAGACAATCAACACAGAACAAGTGCTATGTGCCTGTAACGATCACAAGTTACAAGAATAAACCTTTAAGTGTATAAATTTGTATTTTGTGAGAGTTATTAGAACTCTCAAAGGGGGAATTGTGGGATTACAAATTTTATTTAAATGTTTAATTTAGATTACTGTGGGATTACTACGGTGACGCATTGCTGCCGCACACATATTATTTTTTCCACTCAATTATGTCGTAATAACGAGATCTTATGTCGTTTTAACGACATCTTTTCTCGTTTTAACGACATCTTTTCTCGTAATAACGAGATGTTTTCTCGTTAAAACGACATCTTTTCTCGTAAAAACGAGATATGTCGTTAAAACGACATAATTATCTCGTTAAAACGACATAATTATCTCGTTAAAACGACATCTTTTCTCGTAATAACGAGATGTTTTCTCGTTAAAACGACATCTTTTCTCGTAATAACGAGATGTTTTCTCGTTAAAACGACATCTTTTCTCGTAAAAACGAGATGTTTTCTCGTTAAAATGACATCTTTTCTCGTTAAAACAACATATTTTCTTGTAAAAACGAGATGTTTTATCGTTAAAACGACATCTTTTCTCGTAATAACGAGATGTTTTCTCGTTAAAACGACATCTTTTCTCGTTAAAATGACATCTTTTCTTGTAATAACGAGATGTTTTCTCGTTAAAACGACATTTTTTTCTCGTTAAAACGACATCTTTTTTTCTCATAATAACGACATATTATGTCATAAATATTTTCCCGTTATAATAGATGGTAGCCTACATTATGTGAGCAAGCTGATTGTCCGTGCTACTGTCCTGACATAATCTGCACGCTGCTGAAGTTATGAAATACACTGTTTTAAATGTATTTTAATGTATTTTAATGGTTTTAATTTGTAACGGCATGTTTATTAGGATTAATCTCCAATCTGTCTACAATATAGTGCTATTAACTGCACTCAGACCCATGACTCATTTAGGCTATATGATCAGATCAAAACAGCTATTTTGAATATCCACTCTGGGCTTGGAATATTTCTTTATTTTAATGACTGAAGTTTGATTTAACAACAAATCGAAATACGAACAAAAAGAAATAAAGGCATTTTCTAATAGGCTAATAATAATAATAATAATAATAATAATAATAATAATAATAATAATAATAATAATTATTATTATTATTATTATTATTATTTCGTTCTGTTTGGCAAACGGAAAACGAAAATGAACGGTCTTGATACTTTACTCTGATTATATATGTCTTAATTATATTATTAAATTTTATCTTTAGCTGAATCAAGCCGCGCATCGCATCGCGTTCCTCTTCTGGGTTAAATTCCATGCTTTGCTTTAGGCCGCGTGTGCACCAAAGCGTTTTTTTGCCAGCTGAAAATGCTCGGCTGTGAGCGCTTGACAGCGCAGCGTTTTTTCCCGTATACTATACCCAGACAGCAAAGAGTGTCGGCTCAGATCCGGCCCACAACTGGCCCGCATGGATTTCACACGGGCCAGAACTATGTTGCTGTCTGGGCAGACTGTACTTTTTGGTTGCTATGATACGGAATCCGCTGAAGTAATGGCAGACACATCGCGAATGAAATGTTTCTCCAAACATTATATTTCATAACAGATTAACTCTTCTGTGTGATGGGATAGACAAGACTGAGTTGAAAAGTGGCGTTTTTAGGCTGGCCCATGCACAAATAGCCTATAGTTCTTTTTTTAACCCACGAACAAAAAATACGAAAAAGCTTTCCGCTTGCCAAACAGAACGAAATAATAATAATAATAATAATAATAATAATAATAATAATTATTATTATTATTATTAGCCTATTAGAAAATGTCTTTCTTTATTTTTGTTCAGATTTCGATTTGTTGTTAAATCAAACTTCAGTCATTAAAATAAAGAAATATTCCAAGCCCAGAGTGGATATTCAAAATAGCTGTTTTGATCTGATCAAATAGCCTAAATGAGTCATGGGTCTGAGTGCAGTTAATAGCACTATATTGTAGACAGATTGGAGATTAATCCTAATAAACATGCCGCTACAAATTAAAACCATTACATTAAAATACATTTAAAACAGTGTATTTCATAACTTCAGCAGCGTGCAGATTATGTCAGGACAGTAGCACGGACAATCAGCTTGCTCACATAATGTAGGCTACCATCTATTATAACGGGAAAATATTTATGACATAATATGTCGTTATTATGAGAAAAAAAGATGTCGTTTTAACGAGAAAAATTTCTTTTAACGAGAAAACATCTCGTTATTACGAGAAAAGATGTCGCTTTAACGAGAAAACATCTCGTTTTACGAGAAAAGATGTCGTTTTAACGAGAAAACATCTCGTTATTACGAGAAAAGATGTTGTTTTAACGAGAAAAAAATGTCGTTTTAACGAGAAAACATCTCGTTATTACGAGAAAAGATGTCGTTTTAACGAGAAAAGATGTCGTTTTAACGATAAAACATCTCGTTTTTACGAGAAAAGATGTCGTTTTAACGAGAAAACATCTCGTTATTACGAGAACAGATGTTGTTTTAACGAGAAAAGATGTCGTTTTAACGAGAAAACATCTCGTTATTACGAGAAAAGATGTCGTTTTAACGAGAAAACATCTCGTTATTACGAGAAAAGATGTCGTTAAAACGAGATAAGATCTCGTTATTACGACATAATTGAGTGGAAAAAAAATATGTGTGCGGCAGCAATGCGTCACCGTAGATTACAAATTTTATTTAAATGTTTAATTTAGATTCCAATGTAATAGTGTACAAACTGAAGAAGTTATATACATTGTATTTAGCATTTATGGTGAAGATGATGACATCAGATGAACGATTCAAGAGGTCCCTGCCAGTTCCTGTTCTCTTATTGTAAGTGAAATGAGCCAGACAACGGAGACTCTTGCCTTTTGTTTGTAATTGCTCTTGATGCCCCTGCCCCAATCTTTGGGCAGTTAGGCTGATTAGATTAGGAGTGGTTAAATGGGCCAGGATGCTATACCTGAATACTTCATTTGCATGCTTTGTTTAAGGTCGTCACCCGGTGCTTTGTTTCCATTCCTAAGCACTGCCCCCTAAATGTATATACACCACAATGTATCACTGCTTTTAGTTTAGACTTGGATGACTACAGCGACGCGCAGCGAGTTCTCAATAAAGAGTAACTTCTGGATGAAAGATATCCCAACGTCTCCTGGTCTCTGCTTCGTAGAAGATAAAAGTTCACAACAGCGGCATTAGTTCATTAGTTAACATTAGTTAACTACATACATGAACTAAGAATGAACAATACTTCTACAGCATTTATTAATCTTAGTTAATGTTAATTTCAGCATTTACTAATGCATTATTAAAATCACAAGTTTTGTTTGTTAACATTAGTTAATGCACTGTGAACTAACATGAACAAACAATGAACAACTGTATTTTTATTAACTAACATTAACAAAGATTAATAAAGAGTGCTATGAATCTCATCACCCCGGTAAGCAGGGAGGGGACCAGAGCATATTACAGTGTCTGACATCGTACTTGCAAGTTCACACACCTCTTTAACATTATTTTTAGTGATCTCCGACTGGCGAAGTCGAACATCATTAGCGCCGACGTGGATAACAATCTTACTGAATTTACGTTTAGCATTAGTCAGCACTTTTAAATTTGCCAAGATGTCAGGCTCTCTGGCTCCTTGTAAACAATGGACTATGGTGGCTGGTGTCTCTATTTTCACGTTCTGTAAAATTGAGCGGCTACTGGTAGCTCTTCTCTTTTAAAGTGAATTTGCCGGTTGGTAACAGACCCACAACGAAGCGTCCGGTTAAAGACTTATGCGGGATTAACCCATTTATTGTCACCACAAGATTTGCATATGTGTGTGGTTTCTTTCCAGGCACGCACACAACTTTAGCAAGATAAATCGCTATGGTACAGCTTGCCTTTGTACGCTTTCCCGATCAGTCTAACTCTGCGAAAATGGGCGGGGGGCTGACCTGCGCGTCTTGTTCGGAGCGCTGATTGGCTCGCTGAACGGGTGCTGAGACTGATGCGTCATCTTCGGCTTGTATTAAAGGAAACTAAGACACATAAATATGTTCCTAATAGTGGCCTTTTTTACAGCCACCCCAGATTTCCAGGAGGAAATATGCACAGCAATAAAAAGGCCCATGTCCTTTACTGGTCAAAGTAACTTTAATCTGGTATGGCGGGCAATTGGACGAGGCGGGCGACTGGACGTGTTGTTACGACCCTGCATTCTACTTGCCCGCCTGCTGGTGGCGTAATTCTTCCAGGAGGGCGTGGGAGATTGCACACCCCTGTTACCTGTTCACCATTTGATTGCAGAGAGGATAAAATCTTGGATCCAAACACTCCTCTTCACTTCGTCCAGGGGATCGACGGCCTCTGGAGAAGTCACTTGCGAACCTTTGCTTGTTTACAAGTCATATCAACCTTTTCTCCTCCCCATTTGGATTATGATTTTTCCCCTTTGATTTTGAATCCTAGACTTCGTTATATTAAGTTATTTGTATTCTTTTGAAGACCAATAAAATCTTGCAAGTCATTATTTTGTACTTGTATGTTTTATGTACGGTCGAAACGAGCTGGCCGTAACATAAATTGGAGGCTCGTCCGTGATCCTATGGGGGTAGGAAACGTTGGTAAGTATGGGTTGTATGTGTGTATGTTTTTGTGAATGGTTGCCTTTATAAATGAGAACTCTGGTGAGTTAGAGTGTTTCCAGCTGGATTGTGAATACAATCCTTTCGACGGAGCACTGTTTGTTGTTTTTGTTTTGTTATTTTGCCTTTCTTGTTTTTGGAGGTTATCCTGGGTGGAGATTAACTCTCTGTAGGGGGTACGCTTCCGGACTTTCAGTTTGACTGATTGTCACGGAGCTTAGCGTTTAATGCCGCCCCGAGCCCGGTACATCTCTGAAGACCAGGTAGGATTTAGTTAGTGTTTTCTGAGTTAGGAGCTGGAGTTTTCTCATATTATAAACGGAAAATCCATTCTACAAAAATAAATGAAGGTAAATCGTTGCGTTTGTGTATAGTGCGGTTTATTTTCGCGCTTGCACTGTGTTTTGACTTGTGGGAAGTCTTTTGAAAGTTTTTGTGAATGAGCATAGGTTGCGTAATACGGTGACGTAGTTCATTTTTGAAGCAGTGGCTTATGGGAGTTGTATTTTGGATAAACGGCGTCTCACGTGTGTTAGCTAGTAGTTTCGTTTGTGTTATTGTGCGTATACAGATACGAATAATGTCTTCGGTGATCGAAGATTTCGTTGCGTGTCCATCAGAAGCTTTGCTTGAGAGTTGTACAAAGGAGCAGTTGGTGCAAATTGCCGAACGCTTCAAGGTCGATCTTACTTCTCAAGAAAAGAGGCTGAAGGAAACTATTGTGACTACTTTGAAACAGTCACTTGTTGATAGAGGAGTTATAGAGGTAAGCGCTGAGTTTATAGCTCCTAGTGAATCGTTTGAATATACTGCGGAGGTTGATAGTGAAAGTGAGATAAAATTTCCAGAATTGTCTTTGCAAGAGAAGCAATTGTGTTTAGATGCTGCGAAAATTCGTGCTGAACGTGATGATCGTGCTATAAAAGAGCGAGCGATAGAAAGAGAATTTGAAGAGAGAAAATTAGATCACCAATTAGCTATGCGAAGAATGGAGCTTGAGTTAGAGAAAGAACGTGATGAGAGAGCGTTTCAGATAAAAAAGTAGGAGTTAGAATTAGCAGCAAAGACAGCTGAAGTTTCACAAGCGAATGTGCCTCCTGTTCCACAACAGCATGCGAATGCAGGTGAACCTGTGTTTGATGTTCACAGAAATATGAGATTAGTGCCGCCATTTTCTGAAAAGGAAGTGGATAAATATGAACTTATAAAGATAAGTTGCTTTATCCATGAAATGGCCGAAAAGCTTTTGGACTTTATTGTTACAGTGTGTGTTCACAGGTAAAGCTCAAGAAGTTTATTCTGCACTCTCACTGGAACAGAGTGGTGAGTATGATGTTGTGAAATCTGCTGTGTTGCATGCATATGAACTCGTGCCTGAAGCATATCGTCAAAAATTCAGGAATTTGACTAAAGCTGATGAATGTACTCATGTTGAATTTGCAAGAGAAAAAGAGAACTTATTTGATCGTTGGTGCACCTCAATGAAAGTTACAACTAAAGAGCAGTTAAGAGAATTAGTGCTCTTAGAGGAGTTTAAACATTGTGTTCCTCATGCAGTGGCTACGCATCTCACTGAACACAAGGTGAATACACTTTCTGAAGCTGCTATCATGGCTGATGAATTTGTGTTAACCCATCGTCGGTCATTCAGTTCAGTCGGTCTTAAAACCAACGATATGAGTAAGTCTAAGTTTTGCTTTCAACCTAAGACAAAGTCTCCTGTGATGAGTAGGAATATTAAGGCGACAGTTGCTGAACATGCTAGTAAACCGGCACTCTTACGAGACATGGTTTGCTTTTACTGTAAAAAGTCTGGTCATAAAATATCTGACTGTCTTGTTCTCAAGAAGAAAGAGAGATTGTCGAAACCTGTTGCATTAGTTTCTACCTCACCATTCACTGTTGACACTCGTGATGAGAAAGATCGTCATCTATCTAGTTCTAGTGATAAAACTGTTGATCAGTGTGTGTCTTCCTCTGTTGATTATACACCTTTTATCACTGAGGGAAATGTGTCATTGCGTGGTTCAAACGAAATGGTGCCAGTACGTCTTCTTCGAGATACGGGAGCTGCGCAGTCGTTTCTTTTAGAAGGAATTTTGCCTTTAACTTCTGAAACTGCTACTGGAACTCATGTATTAGTGCGAGGTTTTGAGATGGGGTTTGTTGAAGTGCCTTTGCATCGAATCCATCTTTCCTCTGCCATTGTATCTGGTGATGTAGTAGTTGGTGTTCGTTTTGCACTTCCAGTCCCTGGGATTACATTTATTCTGGGAAATGATTTAGCTGGTGGGAATGTTTGGGGACGGAGTAGTGTGTCTGCTCCACCCATAATGGCATGTAAACCTAAGAAATCTGATGTTGAAAATTGTAGAGAATTTCTTGATTTGTTTCCAGCTTGTGCAGTTACTCGATCAATGGCTAAATCATTATCTGAAAATCAAGTTGAAGTTCCATTGCATGACACTTTCTTTTATACTGTTAATACAGGTGAGCTAAGATCTGATGTGTCTAAATGTCCTGAGCAAAAAGACCTGAAGTCCTGTCCTTCGTCGTCTTCTGACCAGAAAGATTCAACAGGGCTGCAAAGTGAATCTGCTGATACATCTGAGGTTCTGTCCACTCTTGAGAAAAGCAATGTTGATCTCTCTGATGCCGATGACTGTTCTTTGACTTCTTTGTTACAGATCTCTCGAGAGGATTTAATAAAGCTCAACAGAGCGATGAAACTCTTAGACCTTTATTTTCTGCAGTAGGGTCTAGGAAGTGTTCTGATGCTCGGTCCTCTTCGTACTTTCTTGATGAAGGTCTGCTTTGTCGGACAGTGGTCCTGCATAAAGATGTTTCTCTAGAACCTAAAACTCAGATTGTGATTCCTTTTACAGTGAGAGACTCTGTGTTGCATTTGGCTCATCAAGGACTTGCTGGTCATACTGGAGTTCGTAAAACGTATGATCGAGTCTTACGGCAGTTCTATTGGCCTAAGGTAAAGCGAGATGTGGCAAAACATATTCGATCTTGTCATACATGCCAGATCACCGGTAAGCCGAATCAAAAAGTGCCTGTTGCTCCGTTGCAGCCTATTTCCGTAGTTTCCACTCCTTTTGAGTATCTGATCATAGACTGTGTTGGTCCTTTGCCCCGGTCTAAGGCTGGTCACCAATACCTTCTAACCGTTATGTGCCAGACTACTCGTTATCCTGCTGCTTATCCGTTAAGGTCCATTACTACAAAATCTGTCTTGAAGGCCCTCACTAATTTTATGTCGACCTTTGGAATTCCCAAGGTTATTCAATCCGATCAGGGTTCGAACTTCATGTCAAAACCGTTCTCAAAAGCCCTCGTCAGCTTCGAGTAAAGCACAATATTTCTAGTGCCTATCATCCGCAGAGTCAAGGAGTTCTTGAGAGGTTTCATCAAACCCTGAAGTCCCTTTTGAGGTCATATTGTGTGGAACTCGATGCGGATTGGGAAGAAGGTCTGCCGTGGATGTTATTAGCGATACGTGAGGTAATCCAAGAAAGCCTTGGGTTTAGCCCAAATGAATTAGTGTTCGGACATGTAGTGCGAGGACCTACAGCTGTGTTAGCTGAGGAGTGGCGAATATCTAAACCTTCTGAAAACATTTCTGATTATGTGAGTGGATTCCGACGTAGATTGTATGAGGCATGAGCTCTCGCTAAAAAGAAGTTGAGTAAGTCTCAAATAAAAATGCAACAACATTTTGACAGAAAAGCTAAGTTAAGAGAGTTTCAGGTGGGTGATCAAGTACTGGCTCTGCTGCCTCTACCTGCCAACCCATTTCAGGCTAAATTTACAGGCCCCTACAGTGTAGTTAAATGTCTTTCTGATAATAATTATCTGTTGAATACTCCTGACCGGAGGAAAAAAGTACAAGTCTGTCACAGTAATCTGTTGAAATTGTATATAGCGCCTGTTCGTTCTGTTACTGTTAATGTGGTAAACTCTTGTGACTCTTTTCCAGAATCGTCTCCTCTCTTTCGCAGCGTGAGTGGGGATTCTTTAGAGAATGCCGATGAAGATGAGAGTTTTCTTTCTCGAGAAAAAGTCGACGGGCGACTTAAAAACTCTGAGATTCTTCTTAATCTATCCTCTCATCTTTCTTATTTGACAGAGAAAGAGAGGAGTGATGTCACTGAGTTGGTGATGTCATTTCCCTCTCTTTTCCTTGACGTTCCTGGTCGCACTTCTGTCATAGAACATGATATCGATGTAGGAACCTCATGTCCAGTTAAACAGAACGCCTATCGAGTCAATCCTTTTAAAAGAGATTTGCTGAAACAAGAGGTGAACTATCTGCTTACTCATAATCTGGCTGAATCTAGTTTCAGTTCATGGAGTTCTCCTTGTGTTTTAGTAAATAAACCTGATGGCTCATATCGATTCTGCACAGATTATCGAAAACTTAACTCTGTGACAAAGCCGGACTGTTTCCCTTTACCTCGAGTTGATGACTGCGTCGATCATGTTGGCTCTGCCCGTTATGTTAGTAAATTCGACCTCTTAAAGGGGTATTGGCAGGTGCCTTTGACTAGTCGTGCAAAGGAATTATCTGCCTTCGTTACGCCTGATGCTTTCCTACAGTATACGGTAATGCCTTTCGGAGTTCGAAATGCACCCGCGACTTTCCAGCGACTCGTAAACAGTATACTGTATGGAATGTCAGGATGTGAGGCATATTTAGATGACATCGTTTTGTATAGTTCCTCCTGGTCTGAGCATCTTAACCAGATTAAAGAACTTTTTTCTCGTTTAGCAAAGGTTAATCTTACGGTTAATCTCTCTAAGTCTGAGTTCGCGAAGGCAACCGTTACCTATTTGGGTAAGGTAGTGGGAAATGGTTGTGTAAAGCCTATTGAGACTAAGGTAGAAGCCATTTGTAATTTTCCAGCTCCCACCACTCGTCGTGAATTGCGACGATTTCTCGGTATGGTGGGATATTACAGGAGTTTTTGCGAAAATTTTGCCAGTGTAGTCTCACCTCTTACCGATTTATTGAGTCCGAAGTTATCTTTTCAGTGGTCTGAGTCCTGTCAGCAGGCTTTCGAAAATTGTAAGGCTTTGCTGGCATGTAGCCCTGTTTTGACAGCTCCGAATTTTGAAAAGTCTTTTAGTCTTACAATTGATGCGAGTGCTTGTGGTGCGGGCGCTGTTCTCCTGCAGGAGGATTAGAACCATGTTCAACATCCTGTAAGTTACTTTTCTAAGAAATTCAATCGACATCAACAGGTGTATTCCACCATTGAGAAAGAAGCTCTTGCCCTAGTGTTGGCCGTACAACATTTTGAGGTATATCTAGGGTCAATTGCTGCACCGATTATCATTTATACGGATCATAATCCTTTGGTCTTTCTGAATCGGATGAGGAATCGAAATCAGCGACTTATGCGATGGAGTCTCATTTTACAACCTTTCCATCTTGAGATTAAACACATTCGAGGAAAAGATAACATTATAGCTGACACACTTTCTAGAGCGTAACATAATTTCTGCGTTGTTTGTTCCCTTTTCTTTGCATCTCTAGGGCCCAGAGGTGTTGAAGAATGAAGAGAAAACGACGTTCCTTTGGACCATCAGAACTTTTATTGTGTTCGTTCTGGATATTGTTTAACTGTTTTTTTTCTTAGTTTTTTTTAGATTCGTTGTCGAATCTTTTTTTTAGGAGGGAGGTGTTACGACCCTGCATTCTACTTGCCCGCCTGCTGGTGGCGTAATTCTTCCAGGAGGGCGTGGGAGATTGCACACCCCTGTTACCTGTTCACCATTTGATTGCAGAGAGGATAAAATCTTGGATCCAAACACTCCTCTTCACTTCGTCCAGGGGATCGACGGCCTCTGGAGAAGTCACTTGCGAACCTTTGCTTGTTTACAAGTCATATCAACCTTTTCTCCTCCCCATTTGGATTATGATTTTTCCCCTTTGATTTTGAATCCTAGACTTCGTTATATTAAGTTATTTGTATTCTTTTGAAGACCAATAAAATCTTGCAAGTCATTATTTTGTACTTGTATGTTTTATGTACGGTCGAAACGAGCTGGCCGTAACACGTGTGTACACCTTCTCTCCCACCTTAATTTGGGCTGTTCTTACTCTGCTGTCTGCTCCAGGGAATACCTTCGACACCCGGCCTATTGGCCAGAGTGCTCTGGGCAGCTGCGGGTCAACGATAAGGACGATGGTGCCAACTTGGCGGTCAGGTTTCTCATCTTGCCACTTCTGGCGGGTCTGGAGGCTAGGAAGGTAGAACTTGAGGAAGCGCTTCCAGAATTGGTCAGCGAGGACTTGACTATGTCGCCATCTGCGTCGACTGATCAGTTCAGATTCCGGGTATATCACAGGAGGAAGCGATGAATCTGGCCGCCCCATGAGAAGGGAGTTTGGTGTGATGGGATCTAGATCGGAAATGTTAGATGAAGTGTAGCCCAGTGGCTTGGAATTTAAGATCCCTTCGATCTCCACCAGCAGAGTGTAAAGTACTTCAAAGGTGACAGACTGGGCACCAAGTGTTGTCATCAAGGCCTGTTTTAGGGAGCAAATCTCTTTCCCAGCTGCCACCAAAGTGCGGAGAATTTGGGGGATTGAAGTGGAATTGTACTTGCTGGCTGGCCAGCTGCTCTTGCAGTTCTGGGGCGATAGCTGTGTATGCTTCCTTCAATTCTCTCTCTCCGCCTTTGAAGTTGGTCCCTTGATCTGATAACAGCTCGAATGGCTTGCCTCGTCTAGCGATGAATCGTCTGAGAGACATGAGAAAAGAATCAGACTCGAGGCTATGAAGAACATCAATGTAAACTGCTCGGGTAGTTAAACATTTGAACAGGATGCCCCATTTCTTCTCGTTTCTGCGACCAACTTTGACAATATACGGACCAAAGCAATCCATTCCAGAAGGCGGGCTTGAATAAACGTAATCTAGCTGGGGGGAGGTCTGCCATTTTGGGTACTTCAGGTTTTTTTCTCCACTTCTGGCAGTCTAAACAGTTGCTCTGACATCGTTTGATGGCCTCTCTGCCTCGGAGAATCCAATATTTACGCCGAAGCTCTGCAAAAACTCTCTCAGGGCCTGGATGGTGGAGTTTAGTGTCATAACTCTGTATGAGCAATTTAGAGATTGGGTGTTTTGGGTCGAGGACAATGGGGTGTATTGCGTCAGGATCTAGGTAAGGGCTATAGCGCAGACGACCTCCAACTTTGATTAGCTGAGTTTCGTTGTCAAGTTCGGGGGCTAGTGTCTTCAACCTACTGCTTCTGGAAAGTGATTTACCTGCCTTTAACTGCTCCAATTCAGAGGGGAAGCACTCCTCCTGAGCTTGTCGTAGAGCATTAATTTCAGCTGTTCTGTAGTCATCAACTGACGGATTATTGCCTGCTGCCCCATGACAGGCCCTGGACTGCAGTAGCTCCTCGAAGGTTTTATACTGGCTGATGTCAGGGAATGACAAGCTCGTGGTGAAGCAGGTAAAAAGACAGGGAACTGTTTTACGAAGTTCGTCTTCGTCTGCAGCCTCCAGATGTGGGGTTTCTGGCCACAAAGTTGGAGGATCTCTGAGAAAGGATGGCCCTTGGTACCAATGACTATCTGGTCCCAGCTTGGATAAGCTTTTCCCCTGTGTTATGTCATCTGCTGGGTTTAGTGTTGATGGTACATAGCGCCATGTTTGCTGGTCTGTAATGTCCTGGATCTCGGCAACTCTGGTTCCAACGAACACCTTAAATCTACAAGAGTCTGAATGCAACCATGTGAGGACTGTGGTAGAGTCAGTCCAAAGAGTGAACTGGTGTATAGGGAGATTCAATTCCGTCCTGACTACTTTAGCGAGCTGTGCCCCAGTCAGTGCGGCGCAGAGTTCCAGGCGTGGAATTGATTGCTGTTTCTTTGGTGCCACCCGTGATCTGGCTGTGAGAAAGGCCATCTCTACCTCCCCATGCTGGTGCTCTGTGCGGAGGTAAGCGACTGAGCCATAAGCACGCTCGGAGGCATCACAGAAAATGTGTACTTCTCTCTGGCTCATGTCTGTGTCTCCGCTTGGGCTGGTGTAGCATCTGGGGAGGACGATGTGTTTTAAGGCAGGTAGCTCCTCAGCCCACGCTGCCCAGGTCTGTAGAAGATCTACAGGTAAGTGTGGGTCATCCCACTCTCTTTTCTTATCCCAAAGGCGCTGCACTATGACCTTGGCTCTGGTAGTGAAGGGAATGAGATATTCAATTGGGTCGTACTGACTTGCCACAGTGTTTGTTATGGGGCGATACTTATAGGAAAGCGTGTCTGTTTGGTGATTCCAGAGGAGCCCCAGTGTAGATTCTTGAGTGTTACTCTGTCCTTGTGAAATCCAAAGTTCAGTGCCATCTGATCTGGCCTCAGGAGGTAAATGACTTATTGTCGAGAGATGGTTGCTGGACCATTGCCTCAAGTCGAAACCTCCTTCTGCCAATAAGCTCCTGAGTTTGTCAACAAGACTCTTGGCTTCTTCTACTGAGGTGAAGCTCTGTAGACAGTTGTCTACGTAGAAGGATTTCAGGACAGAGTGGTGGACATCTTCCCCGGATTGGCTGTGATCCAGGACATGTTTTTGTAATGCAAAGATTGCGCAGCAAGGGCTGCATGTGGTGCCGAAGGGGAGAACCTGCCATTCATAAATGCTGGGTGGTTCCTTTGTCTTTAGATCCCTCCAGAGGAATCGTAGAAGTGGCCTGTCTTCTGGAAGCAATCGAATCTGATGGAACATCCCCCGAATATCACTGCTGATAGCGACGGAATGTTCTCTGAATCTGAGCAGTACTGCAAGAAGAGGTGGACCTAGTACAGGTCCCGGGAGGAAGAGCTCGTTGAGGTTTTGTCCCTGATATTGAAACGAGCAGTTAAACACAACCCTGTTCTTCCCGTTGTGTTGGACCAGATGATGGGGAATGTACCAGGTGTTAGATGGGCATGTTCCAGGCATGTTTGGTTCCACCTTGACTGCATAGCCCGCCTGCTCCAGTTTCTGGATCTCTGCAGTGTAGGCAGTTGCTTGCTTAGGATCTTTAGCTAGCCTTCTCTCTATGGCTTTCAGCTGAGGAAGAACAGCATTTTGGGGGCCTTGAGGTCAGGCATGTGCTTAACGCGCAAAAGTGGGGTTGCATAGCGCTTAACACCATCCACCTCTACTCTCACTGTCTTGCTCTCCAGAATTTTGATGGCCTCCTGATCTTGCCTGGATCTTGTGCTCATCTTTTCACTTTGCCAGGGGAGTATGTCTATCTGCCAGAGCCTCTCCACTTGTTTGAGAAGCTCAGTTTCTGGGGGTGCCATTGAGGTGAAAAGACACTGTGGTCCAGAACCCTCATGTTGCAGGTGCTGTACAGGGCCCTGTAAAGTCCAGCCAAGACGAGTCTTGATGGCTGCTGGTCCCCCTGGTGGGCCGAGGCGGATTGGTTCCACTGCAGTAATGAGGTGAGGGTAGTCTGATCCAATAAGCAGGACAGGACGAACTGCCTCTAAATTGCTCAAAGGAAGCCCGCGGAGATGGTGATATTTTGCCCTCAGAGTTTTGAAAGGATGTGTATGCTCAGAAAGATTCAGTTGCTGGGCCGTGAATGCACCCTTTATGTGGTACAGCTTGCTGGGCTGAGACAATGGGGAGATGTGGAATGACACAGCTGCACCAGTGAGCATTTGTAATTCCTGCCTGATCGTGCGGAGTGGAAGATCTTCTGGCTGACCCTTTAGTCCCAGCTGTTGGGCAGCATTGTGCAGAAGGATGGTCCTCTCCGATCCATCATCTAAGATGGCATACGCTTTCATCTTGTGTGCCCCGTTTCGGAGGATCACCTTGACGATCTTCAGAAGAACCTTTCGGCTGGCAGGGGGCTTGCGAATGAGAAGTATCTCGTTCATAGTGTTGAGGAGGCAGGCATTAGCAGAAGTACCTTCATCTGGGGGAGTCTTTGGAATGTCCGCACTCCTGAGGTTGATGTCATGAAGGACCAGTAAGTGGCGTCTATTACACTGTTTGCAGCGCATTCTCAGATTGCACTCCGAAACTTCATGATTCCTCCCGCAGCGACAGCATCTGTTGCAGTCCTTGATCCAGTTTCTTTTCTGGTCAACCGTAAGCTGCTTAAAGTTGTTACAATTGTTGAGGGAGTGTTTATGGTGGTCACAGTAAGGGCAGTAAGGGATTAAAGGAGGTTTGTTAGCTGTAGGTATTACCTTTGTCAGAGGAGGCGCTTTCTCTGTCCCGAGCAGGATGTTGGCACTTTTAGCAGAGGGCTTGAGGTCTCTGATCACTTCTCGTGTTCGTGCTGGATATCCACGATGACTGGCCCCTACAAACCTTGATGTGTCCTCCTGCACTTGAATTTCATACTCTAGCCACTCGGACAGATCAAGAAGGGTGGGAATTGGCACTTCATGAGGATGTGCAAAGCGCCTGAAACTTGATCTGAGGTCGTGCGGTAGCTTTCCTAAAAGTCGGGAGACATGGGAGCCACACTGCAGCTCAAATGTGCCCTTCCTTCCCAGTTGCTCTAGCATGCCTACGAGGGAACGAACCTTGAGGGCGAAGAGTCGAAAAGCTTTAATGTCCCCACTGGCTATGTTTGGACCGTCCATGAGTTCTGCTATGCGTTGTAGCGCAAGCTGATGAGGCTGTCCGTATTGCTGATCCAGTGCTGCCATGGTCTTGGTGAAGGGTTGTTGTGAATGACTGTAAGAATCGGCAATAAGCAGGGCTTCCTCTAGTTTGAGGTGATCAGTGAGTATCTGGAACTTGAATCTCTCCGTGGCTGTAGCTGGGAGAATATTTTCCAGGGCTATCTTGAGCCGTGAGAATTCTCTAGGGTTTGGATGTACGAAGTCTGGAATTGTGGGGGTTGGACCTCGGTACATCGGCTCTAGATCGGGTGGAACCGGACTGGATGCTCTGCATGGCGGGTGAGAGCGTCGGGCAGACTCGAAGGATGGAGGGACTGCTGACTCTGGATCATATGATGTACGATTCGGCCTGTCAGACGTCTCAGCTCTGGAGTAATAGGTTCTTTCCTCCCTTGATGCATCCCACTTGACATTTTCAGGAGGTGATGTGTGATATGGGGAGTGCAGCTTTGCTCTGGGGGCTGCTGCTGGAGCCTCGGAACTATGCTCAGGTTGATCTGACTCAATAGACCTGGGTCGCGGGGCTGACTCTGATGTGAAGCTCTGATCACTCTGTCGTGTTCTAGGTAAACTGCGCGGTGCAGGTACAGGTCGCGTCGGGGCGATGAGAGGTGAAGACTGTGCCGCAGGCTGTCGCTGCTCCAGTTGGATCTGTAGCTGCTGCATTTGTCATTTGAGCTGAAGAAGTTCTTGTGAATACTGGTCTGTAACCTGATGAAACGTGTTCCTTTCTTGTCGCATCGCCTGCAGGGTGTGTAACAGATTGTCATGAGCAAGGCGTAGATTCCTATTCTCACGCTTGAGGTTGCTTGTCTCAGAGTCCCATGACTCAACGTCGGACCACCATTGAAGACTGTCAGGCTCTTTGCGTAGTGGCAATGGATGAGTCATGCCAGTTGCACCCTCCTCTGGCTCTGGGCTGGAAGGCACTGTAGGATGAAACTGAAGTTGTGATGACACGGGTTCGGGGTACAGCCTTGGGAGAGTGAAACCACCGAGGTCATACTCTTCATATCGTGCAGGGAGGGCTGTCTTCCTCCTGACACGCACGACTGGCTCATCCTCTTCATGCTGTGACATCTCTCCGTAGTAAGTCTGGGGTTCCGGCTCGAAGAACCATGTAAAATTGAGCGGCTACTGGTAGCTCTTCTCTTTTAAAGTGAATTTGCCGGTTGGTAACAGACCCACAACGAAGCGTCCGGTTAAAGACTTATGTGGGATTAACCCATTTATTGTCACCACAAGATTTGCATATGTGTGTGGTTTCTTTCCAGGCACGCACACAACTTTAGCAAGATAAATCGCTATGGTACAGCTTGCCTTTGTACCCTTTCCCGATCAGTGGGGGCTGACCTGCGCGTCTTGTTCGGAGCGCTGATTGGCTCGCTGAACGGGTGCTGAGACTGATGCGTCATCTTCGGCTTGTATTAAAGGAAACTAAGACACATAAATATGTTCCTAATAGTGGCCTTTTTTACACGTTCCGTACAATAGAATCGCCAATAACTAGAGCACTTTCATCAGGTTTCTCAGTGGGTGCGTGGGGAGAACCTGTTTGATGTTTTGATCGGAACGGAAGAGTGGTGTTTTGACCCGCGACTAGGCCGCCTCACTGTCACCCAGTTGCCCTGCTGCAGGGGCTCAACCGAAACCGAACAATGTACAGGACTCCCTGAGCTAGTCGCATCCAAAGCAGTATCTACAGCCCTCACATTCTTACTGTCCTCAACTAAAGTTTGGATGCATGTCTCTAGTTCTAAAACCTTTTCTGTCAGCCTAACTATTTCCCTGCATTTATCACATGTGAATCCCTCGCTGCTGACAGAGACAGATAAGCTATACATGTGGCAAACAGTGCAAACAAAAATAGCAGGAGAAGAAGCCATTACTCACCATGATTGATGAATGATACCAACTTAACTTACCACTTACCACTGTTGTTTGATGAGCTCGTGAAAAACGGAGCGAGGAAAAAAAAAAAAAATAATAATAATAATAGGCGCAAATAGAAATGCAAACGCGAGTGACAAGCTAACGGGCTAACAAGCTGCACTCACGGTTTTTAAAGGCGAACGATCAAATTAGTTAGATTAGTTTGAAAGATAACACCAGAAATATGGTGGGAATTAAGTTATATATTATCACTTTAGACAAAAGGGAGTGAAAATAAGGTAGAGATTCAATAAAACGCGAAGGTACACGGAGCTACAAACACAAACCTCTCAGCAGCACAACAGACTGAAGCAATCGAACAGCCAGGTGGTCACAAGAAGTAAAAAGAGAAAGAAGAGATTGTTCACAGTCAACATGTATTATGTGAACATGTATTGAACATACTGAACATGAATCTACTATTTGATTGCATGGTAGTGGCAAATATGCTGGTTCAAATAATTTGTAAATGTTCTTGTACACTGAAGATGTAATATTACTATTATTTCAATACTTCATCCAGTGCTCAAGTGTGCCAGCCTTGGAGCCCTTTGTAGAAAGTACCAGGACATGTTTTAAACTGGTAAGTTCATGGATAAAGAGGCCTCATCAACATGCCAGAGTGTTGGTCTTTGTTTCCATGTGATAAACCTCACCATATGGAGCACTCTGTGCTCATTCATAATAATAAGCAGGCAAAGACATGCAGTAGACCCCTGCAAAGATGCTTGGAAACATCACAAATACACACAGGTGATGCAGGACAGAATGAGAGAACACAGAAGAGAGGAGTGGGAGATGGCATAAGAGAAAAACTGTATGGAAAATGGAAAGAGTGACATAGATATTGCAAATAACTTGACATAAACGTCTAAAGCTGATTTGGGCTGTCTTTAGAAATAAAACAATTACATATGCATGCTTATAGAATTTATATACGTCAAAGACAGTCGAAACATCTAATATCAAGTCTCTGTGTAAGCAGCAAACAGCCCTCCGGCTAATGTCCTTGTCTCGTGAGCCAAGGTCAGTGCACCAGCTACACATCCCCTCGACAGCACAGACACCAGTCAATGCCATTTGTTCTGCTCTCACAGCCTCTCGCCTTGAATCACAAGACTGCTTTTCCCTCCAGATCTTCATTCTGAGCACATTTAATTGATTTTATAAGTCAAGAACTGATGGTAAAAAGGTTTTGTCTATAATATATCCTCAACAATCTGTTAGAGTCCGACATCAAAATACAAAATAAAAAACTTGATTCCAATTTCTTTTTTTTTTTTTTTTTGCTATTTATTAATGTAAGTCTCTAAAATGGGGAAGGCAAATGCGAACTAAGCAAGAACTCAGAAATTACTTTTGCTGTTAACACTGTAGTTCCCAGCATGCGTTATATATGATTTACTGGGGAGAGAAACATGTTGAAATTAAGTATTGTGTTTTTGTGCACTATGAGAAAAGGAGGAGACTTGGTAGTGATTTGTGATTTTTGGTGTTTTAAAATAAATAAATAAACAATAATAATATTTACCTCTATAAGTACCAACTTAACCTCTTAAGTTTTATATTTTATCACAAGTTTAAAAGGATAGAATTAAAAAACAAAAAAAACAAAAAACAAACAAACCTTTGATTTGGTTGAGACTATACAAAGATGCCAAAATATGCTTACAGACAAATCTGACCATGCTATAAGGAAAAGACAAAGTAGGAGACATAGTAATCATTTATTTCTAACAACAAACAAAAAAACCCATCAAATTTCAATAACTCAAAATAGTAAAATAGAACCAAATGGAGTCAAACAGGTCAAAATAAACAATAAATCTAACAAGTAGCATTTGTTTCTTTTTTTTTACATTTTCATCAACAAATATTTGTAGTAGGACTTTGATCTGGCATTAAAGTGTGTGTACAGTATGTTTATTTGTGTGTGTGTGTGTGTGTGTGTGCACGCATAGTGGCTGAGTGGCATACAAAAAAATTAAAATACAATAAAGTCTCAGTCATTGGCTCATTCAGTTCTTTGGTTTTGTATGTGAGAGTGACTGTTTTGACAAAATAAAATAGGCTCATTCAATGCTTTGTATATGGGTTTGTGCTTTTGTGTGTGTTTTAACAATGCAAATTGTGTCAAAGCAGCTTTACATCAGCTTGATATAAAGCTGGGTGGCTTTATATCAGCTTTACAGTATTTAGACTGGGAAATAGTGTGTCAAAATTGTGTCATTCTCCTCTGGCCAGACAAAATCAGCAGTTTAAATCTAGGCTAAAGCAGAGTCAGATTGTGCAGGGGACTTATATGGTTCCTGTGGTCTTGTCCCCATGGCCGTCTAGGAGACAAGGTCTTCACTGGGGATCAGTCTCTGGGGCTCATCTAGTTGTCCTGGTCTCCGCTGACGTTCAGGGCTGTAGACATCATCTCTCTAGGTGCTGATCCACCATCTAATCTGGATACGGACTGGATTGGGTGGCTACGGTGACCTCGGAATAAGAAAGAAACAGACTAATATTAGCGTAGATGCCATTCTTCTAACGATGTAACAAGTACATCGGGTGTTATGGGAAGTGTTCCTGGTTCCGGTTGACCTAATTAATGCAGCCTAACAATCCTTGAATTATTTGAATTATAGAAATGCGATAGTGTATTATGTGTAAGCCAGGTTAAAGAGATGGGTCTTTAATCTAGATTTAAACTGACAGAGTGTTTCAGAGTTTCAGAGTTTCTCGTGCGCACGAGATAGTCTTCTTTTTTATTTTTTTTGCCAATGTCCCTTTAGGGGCTCCATAGATTAAGGAAACTATTTAAAAAAAAAAAAAAAAAAAAAAAGATTTTGCCAAAATTATTTTCCCCAAAGGATGCTTGAGGGTTAAGGGATTTAGAATCATTTCAGTTGGACCACCATAGTGGTGAAGAGTGGAGCTTAATCACTTAGACTAAATACAGTACATGAATTGGTCAAGTTCGTGTCATCCTCATAGGAACTGGCATCATCTGAAATCTTCATGAAGCTGGATTTGAACTGGACTTACCTTGCCATGGGCAACCTAAAGGTAAAAACAGAAATAGAAAAGCAAATAGAGATAGTTAGGTTTTTCTGCTCTTTACAATGGGGTGCATGTCTATGCTTGTATAAAGAGATGTGTCTTTAAATGAAGTTCCCAATGCAGGTTCGACAAGTCAAGTCAAGTCACATTTATTTATATAGCGCTTTTAACAATACAGATTGTGTCAAAGCACTTAACAGTATCAAATTGGAAGATAGAGTGTCAGTAATGTATAATGATAAGATTAAACTCTATTTTCAGTTAAAGGCATTTCATTATTGAATTCAGAGATGTCATTGTCTAGCTCAGTTTAGTTTAAATAGTATCTGTGCGATCAAATCGGCGATAATCGCTAGAAATTAAGTGTCCCCAACTGAGCAAGCCAGAGGCGACAGCGGCAAGGAACTAAAACTCCCTCTGTGACAGAATGGAGAAAAAAAAAAAACTTGGGAGAAATCAGGCTCAGTCGGGGGGCCAGTTCTCCTCTGGCCAGACGAAACCCGCAGTTCAAAAGTTTATATTTCTATTTTTTATTTTGTTGCAATTTCTAACAATAATAGTATTATGTAGTTCGGTATTTTATTATATTTTTAGTTATTTTGTTATATTTTTAGTTTTATTGTATTTTAATCGAGGTCTTCACTGGGGATATGTCTCTGGGGCTCATCTGGGTGTCCTGGTCTCTGCTGACGATCAGGGCTGTAGACATCATCTCTTGGTGCTGATCTACCATCTGATCGGATACGGACTGAGAAACAGAATAGGAAAGAAACAGACAAATATTAGCGTAGATGCCATTCTACTTACGATGTAATGAGTACATTGTGTGTTATGGGGAGTGTTCCCGGTTCCGGTTGATCTAACTAATGCAGCCTATCAATCCTTTAACAGATTTGAATAATAGAAGCGTATTAGTGTGTTATGTGTAAGCCAGGCTAAAGAGATGGGTCTTCAATCTAGATTTAAACCAACATGATCTCACAGAATTCTGTGTAATGACCACGGACTCTTAACCCCCGAATCTGTGGTGGCATCACGGAATCGCCGAAAATTCCGTGATGGGCTCACAGAAGTGATATCAATGTAAGTCAGTGACAGGCATCAGCCGTGGTCCACGCACAGATTCACTGGTTACACCAGCGCTGCATCGGACCACGTAAAAAGAGTGACTCCGATGCAGTTATATTTGTATATAAAGTTATACTTTCACTGGAGCACCTAACCCACCCCTACCCTAAACCTACCCACTTCTGAACAATATAAAACACACACAGGCAAATATAAGTGCAGTCACGGGTATTTATTGCAATTAACGTGCTCACATCTCATTCAGAAAGATACTCCCGGCCGTAGCATGACGCAAACGGTCACGAGACATACAAGAGCCAATAGCCTGTCACAACAGCATGACGCAATCGATCACGAGACACGAAAGAGCCAATGGTATTTCACAACTAAAGCTGACGTAAAGCTTCTTCTGGCGGCATTTTTTGAATTTACGCACAGACACTGCAGCACATAGCGGACGGAGATGGCGATCGCATCTATTCCTCTCACAAATCAATCGTTTTGCCTCGGAAGACTTGGAATATTAATACTTTTTGAATAAATTATGACGGTAGTTGTGTCTGTCTGTTATATTTTGTGTTTTATTTACAAATGGTAGGTTTAGGGGCAGGGGTTGGGTTACGTGCTCATAAATGTGTAAATAATGTAATATAAATAAAACTGTTTTGACTGTTTACATTGAAAAAATCACACCCCAACATATATGCAATAATGGCAACGTTATTACCCAATATATAATTTGCAACCTGGTCTCACAGAATTCCGTGTAATGGATCCGTGCGTGGACCACGGCTGATGCCTGTCACTGACATTGGTATCACTTCTGTGAGCCCATCACGGAATTTTCGGCGATTCTGTGATACCACCACAGATTCGGAGTTAAGGGTCCATGGTCATTACACGGAATTCTGTGAGATCAGGTTGATTTAAACTGACATAGTGTGTCTGCCTCCCGAACAGTGTTAGGTAGATTGTTCCAGAGTTTGGGTGCTAAATAAGAAAAGGATCTGCCGCCCACAGTCGATTTTGATATTCTAGGTATTATCAAACGGCCAGAGTTTTGAGAACGCAGCAGACGTGGAGGGCTATAATGTGATAAGAGCTCGCTCAAGTACTGAGGAGCTAAACCATTCAGGGCTTTATAAGTAATTAACAAGATTTTAAAATCTATCCGATGTTTGATAGGGAGCCAGTGCAGTGTTGACAGAACCGGGCTAATATGGTCATATTTCCTGGTTCTAGTAAGGACTCTAGCTGCTGCATTTTGGACCAACTGTAGTTTGTTGATCAAGCGTGCAGAACAACCACCCAATAAAGCATTACAATAGTCTAACCTTGAGGTCAAAAACACATGAACTAACATTTCTGCATTTGACGTTGAGAGCATAGGTCGCAATTTAGATATGTTTTTGAGATGAAAAAACGCAGTTTTACAGATGCTAGAAACATGGCTTTCAAATGAAAGATTGCTTTCAAACAGGACACCTAGGTTCCTAACTGATGAAGAAGAATTGACAGAGCAGCCATCAAGTGTTAGATAATGTTCTAGGTTATTACATGTGGGGTTTTTTGGTCCGATAATTAACACCTCTGTTTTTTCAGAATTTAGCAGTAAAAAATTACTCGTCATCCAGTTTTTTATATCGACTATGCATTCCGTTATTTTCTCAATTTGGTGTGTTTCACCTGGCCGCGAAGAAATATAGAGTTGAGTATCATCAGCATAACAGTGAAAGCTAACACCATGTCTCCTGATAATATCTCCCAAGGGTAACATGTAAAGCATGAAAAGTAACGGCACTAGTACTGAGCCTTGAGGTACTCCATACTGCACTTGTGATCGATATGATACCTCTTCATTCACTGCTACGAACTGATGGCGGTCAGATAAGTACGATTTGAACCATGCACTTCCACTAATGCCAACAAAGTTTTCTAGTCTATTCAAAAGAATGTTGTGGTCGATAGCGTCGAACGCAGTGCTAAGATCCAGTAGAACTAATAAAGAGATACAACCACGATCAGATGATAGAAGCAGGTCATTTGTAACTCTGATGAGAGCAGTCTCAGTACTATGATACGATCTAAATCCTGACTGGAATTCCTCACAGATATTATTTTTCTCTAAGAAGGAATATAATTGTGAGGATACTACCTTTTCTAGTATCTTTGACAGAAAAGGGAGATTGGAGATCGGTCTGTAATTAACTAGATCTTTGGGGTCAAGTTGTGGTTTTTTTAATGAGAGGCTTAATAACAGCCAATTTGAAGGTTTTGGGTACATATCCTAATGACAATGATGAATTAATAATAGCCAAAAGAGGATCTATGACTTCTGGAAGCAGCTCTTTTAGTAGTTTAGATGGAATAGGGTCTAACATACATGTTGTTGGTTTAGATGATTTAACAAGTTTATACAAAGTTTGTTCAAAAGTTTGTTCAAACCAAGATGGCGGCGCGCTCAGACGCAGCGGCTTCTCCGGGTCCCAAAGACGGTGCTTTTATGTCTTTTAATGTCGTCTGTTCGTCTCCAAACAATGTCAGTTTACCGCTAATTCATCGGGAGATCACTCCGGGATACATCTATGATCGCCAAAGCCTTTTGGATATCGACAACATATACAAACACAAACTCTCGCCGGCGGCTACTGAGAAGCTACGAGGCCTTTGTTTACTGCTGTAGCCGGACCTCGAGACCGCGGCCTTGCCTACTGACGCTACCCGCACAAGGCGGCGTCGCAAGAGGTGGAAGAGGACGGAAGCGCGGTAAGCGCGGAGGTATACGAGCCAGGCTAAGGGCTAACCCCACAAGACCGGCTCTTCCAACACTCATGCTCTCAAACGTTCGCTCTCTGGAAAACAAACTGGACTTAATTCAACAAGGGATTTATCACTGTCTGGTAAGACTCGTGGGGGTGGCTTGTGTGTGTATGTCAACAAAAAATGGTTTAACAATGCTGCGGAAGTGACAAAACACTGTTCATCACTGGTGGAGTTTATGTTTGTAAAGTGTTGACCGTTCTATCTGCCACGGGAGTTCACGGCCATTGTTATTGTCGCGGTTTACATTCCCCCATGTGCAAACGCTAAGGACGCGCTTCGTTAACTGTACAGCGCCATCAGCGAACAACAAACAAATAACCCTGACGGCTTTTTCATCATAGCCGGTGACTTCAACCACGCAAACTTAAAGACAGTTTTGCCAAAGTTCTACCAACATGTGAACTTTGCAACAAGGGGAAATAACACACTGGACTTTGTTTACACAACAGAAAAGAACGCTTACAAAGCCGAACCCCGCCCCCACCTCGGGTACTCGGACCACATCTCTGTTATGCTAATCCCAGCATACAGACCACTTCTCAAACTTGCCAAACCGGTTCTTAAGCAGATCACGGTATGGCCAGAAAATGCTACCTCAGCACTGCAGGACTGCTTCCAGGACACAGACTGGAACATGTTTAAAGAGGCAGCCACCTACAACAACCACACAGACCTGCAGGAGTACACTGAAACTGTGACTGCTTACATCAAAAAGTGCACTGATGATGTGACAGTCACCAGAAGCCAGAAGCCATGGATGACAGCAGAGGTTCGTGGGCTGCTAAAGACCAGAGATGAAGCTTTCAGATCAGGAGATAAAGCAGCCCTCAAAACAGCAAGAGCCAATCTGTCCCGCAGCATCAAAAATGCAAAACGGTCATATGCTCAAAAAATCAACAATCACTTCACAGACAGCAGAGACACACAGAGTCTGTGGCAAGCCATGCAGACCATCACAGACTACAAGTCCCCGCCACAGGCCTGTGATGATGACACATCACTCCCAGATACACTCAACCACTTTTACTCACGGTTTGAAATGCAGAATGACACACCTGCACAAAAACTGCCCACACCTCCCAACGACCAGCCGCTCTGTCTGTCTCCAGCCGACGTAAGGAAGACCCTATCTAGGATCAACCCATGCAAGGCTGCGGGTCCCGACAACATACCTGGCCGTGTACTGAAAGACTGTGCTGAACAGCTGACAGATGTCCTAACAGATATCTTCAACACCTCGCTGAGCCAGGCAGTCGTCCCCACATGTCTCAAATCCACAACAATTATACCGGTACCAAAGAAATCACCTGTGTCCTGTCTAAATAACTACTGTCCCATAGCACTGACTCCAATCATGATGAAGTGCTTTGAGAGGTTAGTCATGCACAACATCAAAACCAGCCTCCCCAACACACTTGATCCGCTCCAGTTTGCATACCGTCCAAACCGCTCTACAGACGATGCAATTTCCTCCACCCTCCACTTGGCTCTTACCCACCTAGAAAACAAAGAGTCTTATGTTAGAATGCTGTTCATTGACTTCAGCTCAGCATTCAACACAATAATCCCACAACAGCTCATCAACAAACTAAACCTGCTGGGCCTTAACAATTCCCTCTGTAATTGGATTCCGGACTTTCTAACCGGAAGACCTCAGTCAGTCCGTGTCGGCCACAACACCTCGAGCCCCACAAGGCTGTGTGCTCAGCCCGCTGCTCTTCACGCTGCTGACCCACGACTGCACTGCCAAGTCCAGCTCCAACCACATCATCAAGTTCGCTGATGACACAACAGTGGTAGGTCTCATCAGCAACAACGATGAAACGCACTACAGAGAGGAAGTGGCACAGCTGGCGAAATGGTGTGGCACTAACAACCTGTCCCTCAATGTGAGTAAGACAAAGGAGGTTGTGATGGACTTCAGAAGAAACTCCGGTGATCACCCCCCACTGACCATCGACAGCTCGCCTGTGGAGAGAGTCAGCAGCACTAAATTCCTGGGGGTGCACATCACAGAGGATCTCACCTGGACCACCAACACCATGTCACTCTCCAAGAAGGCACAACAGCGCCTACACTTTCTCCGCCGGCTGAAAAGAGCAAGTCTCCCTCCACCCATCCTCTCCACTTTCTACAGGGGCACCATTGAGAGTGTGCTGACCAGCTGCATCACTGTCTGGTACGGGAACTGTACAGCAGCAGACCGCAAGACCCTCCAGCAGACAGTGAACACAGCTGCAAAGATCATCGGTGCCCCTCTCCCCTCCATCCTGGACATTTTCCTCACACGATGCTCCAGCAAAGCCAACAGTATCGTTAAGGACTCCACACACCCCTCCCACAGTCTCTTCCAGCTTCTACCATCAGGAAGATGGTACCGGAGAATCAGAGCCCGCTCTGCCAGACTGCTCAACAGCTTTTTCCCCCAGGCTGTGAGAGCCCTGAACTCAAATCACCCCGCCCCTCTCTGAACCCCCATACAAACCCCCTACCTCCTGAAACATGGACCATCTGAAACTTATGGACCTTTTTTTTTTTGTGCAATCAAAGTGTGCTACATGCAGGTGAGTGGGCCTGTACAAACCACCTGTAGTAGCACACTCTCCTCCTCTATGCGCACTAGTCACTTTCCACACACACTGCTGTGTACAAAATCCCACAAAAAGACTCAGTAATATATGTATGTTTACATGCTCATGCATTACAAATCATCCTGCACTGTTCCCCAGCCAGCTGCTGACTCACTATGTTTCTCTTCGCACATGTACAGTATTTATCTGAAGCACTCGTATAGTTTGTATTTTTTAGTTTATGTATAGGTAATTTTTTTTTTTTATATATATATATATTTATAGTCAAAATTTATCAGTAGGATAGTTGTGTATAGGTTTATATTGTTTTACTTCTACCTGTATTTATGTAGCACTGTGGTCCTGTGAGGCACGACATTTCGTTCCACTGTATGCCCCTGCATGTAGCGGAATGACAATAAAGCTCAACTTGACTTGACTTGACTTGATTCTTCCTCTCCTACAATAGAGAATTAATAAAATTGTTCCTCAGGGGATCTATAGTGCGCTATCTGATGCGATACTGTAGCTGACGGCTGCAAGGATACGATTTTATCTCTGATAGTATCAATCTTGGAAGTAAAGTAGTTCATAAAGTCATTACTGCTATGCTCTTGGGAAATGCCAACACCTGTTGATGCTTTATTTTTCATTAATTTAGTCATTGTATTGAATAAATACTGAGGGTTCACTGTATTGAATAAATACCGAGACAACGCCCCTCCTTCAGCGCCCCTCCTCTCTCACACACCCACTCCCGTCGGGAGCCTGGTGAAGGGCGGCGAATAAGGGACGGGGTGGTGATGATAATAAGGGGGAGGCAACCAACTCATCACAATATATATATATATATATATATATATATATATATTTATATATGTATATTAGGGTGCATCAAAAAACACAATTCTTGAATTTTGATATGTCTGGGTGCTAAAAGTGTTCCAATATATGTAGAAACATCACATGCAAAATATTTTTCCAGTACATGATGATTTAGGGGTGCCATCGCACATCTGTTTTTGTTGGATAAAGTGGTTAACAGTGCTCAATGGTCGCCATTGAGATCTGAGGTAAACAATACTACAGCTCAAGAAAACTGAGGTGATCTTTCTGTTTGAGGTGATCTTTCTGTGTTGGGTATGTATTATTACATATTACTATCATATCTATAGTTGTGTCTTTGTATACTTATTTATCATAAGTCATTTAAGTCATATTTATAGGTATTTGGTGCTCATTACATCTAGCTAACGTTAGTTTGCCAACCACAGTTAGCTATCTATGTTAGCTAAGCTTAATAGCTTAACATAAACAGTATTCTAGAGTGGACAAAGTCATATTCAGTGTATACAGTGGGTACGGAAAGTATTCAGACCCCCTTAAATTTTTCACTCTTTGTTATATTGCAGCCATTTGCTAAAATCATTTAAGTTCATTTTTTTCCCTCATTAATGTACACACAGCACCCCATATTGACAGAAAAACACAGAATTGTTGACATTTTTGCAGATTTATTAAAAAAGAAAAACTGAAATATCACATGGTCCTAAGTATTCAGACCCTTTGCTCAGTATTTAGTAGAAGCACCCTTTGATCTAATACAGCCATGAGTCTTTTGGGAAAGATGCAACAAGTTTTCACACCTGGATTTGGGAATCCTCTGCCATTCCTCCTTGCAGATCCTCTCCAGTTCTGTCAGGTTGGATGGTAAACGTTGGTGGACAGCCATTTTTAGGTCTCTCCAGAGATGCTCAATTGGGTTTAAGTCAGGGCTCTGGCTGGGCCATTCGAGAACAGTCACAGAGTTGTTGTGAAGCCACTCCTTCGTTATTTTAGCTGTGTGCTAAGGGTCCTAAGCTGTGCTAAGCTGTGTGCTTCCGTTCCCAGCGGTGAAGATCAACTCTTCACATCACCTCACCCCTCTCCAAGCCACGTACTGTCCGGGTACCGACAGGCCGATGTCGTACCTTGAAACTGTAGGGCTGGAGAGCTAGGTACCATCTCGTGATGCGGGCGATATGATCTTTTATTGTGTGAATCCACGTCAATGCTCGATGGTCCGTCTCCAGGTCGACCTCTCTCCCCAAGAGGTAGTATCGGAGGGATTCCAGGGACCACTTGATTGCGAGACACTCCTTCTCGATCTTGAAATACCTGGTTTCTCTGGGCAACAGCTTCCTACTCAGGAACACGACTGGCTTCTCCTCTCCTGCAGTCCCCAGGGCTAGTACCACTCCAATTCCCTTCTCTGAAGCATGCACTTGCACCAGGAACCGCTGATCGAAGTTGGGGCTTTGTAGGACTGGGCCGGAGCACATCCTCTCTTTTAGGGTGCTGAACACTTCCTCACAGGCACCAGTTCATGCTACCATGTTCTTCCCAGTTTTGGTTAGCAAGTCCATTAGTGGTGTTGCAGTGTTAGCAAAGTCCAGGATGAATCTGCGGTACCATCCCACTAGGCCCAGGAAGGATATCACCTACTTTTTCGTCCGAGGTCGGGGACTGCGCTGAATCGCTTCCACCTTGCATACCTGGGGTCACAGTTTGCCATTGACCAGATGGTATCCCAGGTAGCTGGTCTCTTGCCTAGCCCACTTTCACTTTGCCACATTCAAGGATAGTACCGCTGCTTGGATCTTCTCCAGAATCTGTCGTAGATGTTCCAGGTGGTCTGCCCATGTATTGCTGTAGATCACAACATCGTCCAAGTATGCAGCAGACCGCCCTTCGCAGTCCTGGAGAACTTGATCCATGAGTCGCTGGAAGGTCGCAGGTGCCCCTTGCAGCCCAAAGGGTAGGACCGTAAACTGTAACAGTCCCACTGGTGTTCTGAATGCAGTGTATGGTTTAGAGTTTGGATCAAGGGGAACCTGCCAGTACCCCTTACACAGATCCAAGGTAGTGAGGCCTGGTCCTATACGCTCCAGCAAGTCGTCAATTTTAGGCATCGGGTAGGCGTCGAACCTTGACTGGGCATTAACCCTCTGGGGTCTGAGGGTGTTTTGGGGCCCCGGAGAAGTTTTGACATGCCCTGACATTTGTGCTTTTTTCAGTTGCTTATAAACATTTTAATGGCTAAAGTCTAAAAACACTGTATTCAGCACAAACTGGGCTACAATAATATGTGAGCAGCATATACATACATGATTGTGTTTTTGAGAAAACGTTTATGCGTGGTTAGAAAAAAACTAAAATTTTAAAGTAACTGAAATAAGGCCATAAAACACATATAGAACATTTGTTCACAAGACTTTTGA